>NW_026937144.1:0-77356 GCF_032062105.1 Saccostrea cuccullata
TTAATGCTTTTGCGTTTAAAAGTTTTCATTTTATTTATTTAAACAGGATTTTTAAAAGTTGTAATTTAAATTATTTGACAAAAGTGTGCATCATCTGTCGTAAACACAAAACGATGTTCTTTTTCAGTAGAGTTTGAACGATACTATTCTTACAATTGATTAATGGCTAAAATTTTATTTTGCACTTGGTTTAACCATTGAAAATGATTTATTTGATTTTTGAAAAAAAAAATCATGCGATTTTTGTTATACGTATGTTCAATATTTCACCATTTTGAAAAAGGAACACTTGTAGCATTGTGCCATCCATTCTCCCTCAAAACATACGTAGAGCGATTATAATTCCTTGAGGGGAAAATTGGCTCTGGGGATATCGCACTCTATAACTAGTACACGAGTAGGATTTCCCACCGGAAAATTGACGCTGGTGTGGGATTTCCGTGTGGGATTTCCTAGGGGGAAATCCTAATCTAGAGCCAGTTTTCCTGGGGGGGGGGATCTACTCTAGGGCCAGTTTTCCGGGGAGGAATTCTACTCTAGAGCCAGTTTTCCGGGGGGGGGATTTTTTTTGGGAAAGCCTACTCTAGCTACAAGACCGGTATCTCATCGACAGGTCTAATACATATATATCTCACTCGATTGTCAAATACAGATATATTTGACAGCTCAAGAAAACAGTCGAGAATCTACTGTTAATGTAGTTTTTCTTCCAAACAAAATTTTTTTAAAGTATGACAAAAAATATCAATAACTTACCTGACACTTTTGACAGGCAAAAAATGGGATTTGTTCTGTAGAAGAACGTTACAACAGTTTTTGATAATACATCAGCAAATGTACGAGGATTGTCCAAAAGTTAGTGGACAATGAATTCTTTTTAAATAAATAGTTCTATGTGCATCTTTTGTCTAGCAAAATATTTTATACAAAAAAACAAAGTCAGAATGGTTTTATTATTATATTGATAAACTTAATATTAAGTAAAAATTGGGGTCTTTAAAAATCACAGAATATGTGCACGGACCAGTCGGACGTTAAGCCAACTTCATCAAAACGTCAAATATTAGGATTGTGACTTAACACATGTTTATGTACGTATAATTCCAATCTTAATTTTATTTATCGATTCCATGTGTTTTGATTGGACGAGAACAAGTTCAAGAAAAAGTTTACACATCGATGAATTTTTCAACCAGAACTATTTTCTTGACTGTTGTAAAAACAATGAAAAAAATACTTCTAGTCCGTTTAAGCTAAATCATGATTACAAGAAACTAAAAATAGAAAAAAATGAATGAATTAATAAATGAATGAAAAGGAGATAAACAGGACTGACAGACGGGAATATTATGTCTATGTCACTGTCGGATCACGAGTGTGAATTTTTTAATCGTTGATCATGCTGTCATTTTCTCGACGTTCCATATCAACTCAGTTGGTATAGTATTTTTAATGTGATAGGGAAAAGAAACGTACCTCAGACTCTAGCCTTCTCAGCATCATATTCATATACTTATATCCTACAGATCCCATATTCTCCCTCAATATTTGAACGAACCAGAGGAAATCGAGGACGTCGTCGGTCTTCAACTTTCGTCATGACGTCAACATGGCCATGGTCAAGGACGAATTATTTTGGAGAATAAGCGTATTTTCGATATTTGTTGACTTAATCAACATTCAATGAGTTTTTATAAGTTTAATTATTGATTGTTTTGACAATTAAAGTTGGACTTTATCTATATTCATCTTGTATACGTTTCTTTGCGGCATAAAATATTCATACGCCGTAAAATAATAATGGATTGTATGGCGGCCTCAAAGAAAAATAATTTTATTAACTTAGAAAATTCGTAATTGGAATTATAAGAATTAAATGTTCTTTTTTCAGAATTTATCGATGTGTAAACTCGCACTTTTATTCAGTTTGTGAGTAAAAAGGCAAAGTGTACACATCGATAAATTCTGAAAAAAGAACGTTTAATTCTATAATACACATTACACTTTTTTAAGGCACAACACACTTCTAGGTGGTAGTATTAATCTTTAAGCATAAAGTATAATTTATTTAATTTTTAGAATTTAAAACAATGCACAAAATTTTACGAGTGTCATTTTTATTTATAGTTTGTATATGTACAAACTCCACAGCAAAGTCCGACATTGCATCAGATTTATAACTAGCTCATGAGAAAAATCTTCAATTTCAGTAAATTACATGTGTTTTTAAATTCTTGTAGTTCTTCAAATTTGTACACGCCATTGACAAATCATTTATAGTTTTTATACCAATCTTAAAATCGATACAGTAATGCTGTTTTAATACTTTTGAGTTGTTTTACACATGTAACAAATATATTTTCTCTTACGTCGTTTCAACTGTCGTATTAAAACTTTTTTTTATCGGATGCTACCCTGTTCAGACAGCCGAAATCGCGTTTTCTTTTAAGACCTATTTGTTTGATTTTTTGTTTGGTATTTGCACTGTCTATATACAGTGAGAACTGTCTAATCCGACATCTTAATAATCCGACATACTGTGAATTTAGACATTTAATTTCTTTCCCATTTTAGTATTTTCCTTGTTTTTAACACTATGAAATCCGACGTCCTGTCTATTCCGACACAAAATTTGTCCCGCAGTGCATTTTGAATTATGCAGGTTTCACTGTGGTAAGCGATACCATGAAATGATTATAGCAACTTCATCTATGTTACGTAAGATTTTCATTAAAATTTGACGTGTTCGAGATTCAAATTTTTAAATACAAAATTCAAGATCAAAACTAACCAATCAAACAAGAAGCCCATGGGCCACATCGCTCACCCGAGCACCGAAAAAATAGAAATTGGTTTACTATTGAAAAGTTAAAATCCAAAAGTTTGGCCCCGTCCTACCCCAGGGGCATGATTTCAACAAACTTGAATCTACACTACCTGGGGATGCTTCCATATAAATATCAGCAATTATGGCTCTGCTGTTCCTGAGAAGAAGATTTTTAAAGAATTTTCCTATATATTTCTATATTAAACTTTGGTCTGCCATTGTGGCCCCGCCCTACTCCAGGGGATCATGATTTGAACAAACATGAATCTAAACTACCTGGGGATGCTTTCATATAAATATGAGCAATTATGGCTCTGCTGTTCTTGAGAAGAAGATTTTTAAAGAATATTCCTATATATTTCTATATAAAACTTTGGTCGGCCATTGTGGCCCCGCCCTACCCCAGGAGGTCATGATTTGAATTAACTTGAATCTACACTACCTGGGAAAGCTTCCCCATAAGTTTCATCTTTCCTGGCAAAGTGGTTCTTGAGAAGAAGATTTTTCAATAATACCACCAAATTTTCACTAATTCTCAATTATCTCCCCTTGAATGAGGGCGTGGCCCTTCATTTGAACAAACTTGAATTCCCTTCACCTAAGAATGCTTTGTGGCAAGTTTGGTTGAAATTGCCCCAGCAGTTCTTGAGAAGAAGTCGAAAATGTGAAAAGTTTACAGACAGACGGACAGCTAGACAGACAGACAGACAGACGGTCAGACGGACGCTGGACAAAATGTGATCAGAAAAGCTCACTAAAAGGGTGCTAAAAAGGGTTCAACATTTGATTACCCCCCCCCCCCCTTTGTTATGTTTTCAAAACTCGAATTTCGAATCCCGAATTTCGTATTTGGAACATCGAATCTCAAATAAGCCTTCTGGTCTTTCATCTATACGAAGAGACGAAGAAAATAATTATTTTTGATCTGAACAATTTTTATAAAAGTTTATGGCAATATAACTTTGGTCATTGTGCACTATCTGCGATTTTTAAAGACCCTGATTTTTCATTTCATTTTATTCAGGTAAAAATATCACAGAATGCCATGATTAACAAATTAAAACATTACTGACTAGCATACTACTAGAAAAAAGAAATACACACACATTATCTCAGCATTATGCTAATTAAAGAAGATAAATTTAACATATATATGTAATTATTATTAAATACATTGCATGACATACAGTTGATAGATATTACCTAAGGATAGCCCATAAAAGCTTATTAAAAAGCTTATTTCCAATGGGGTCCTCAAATAACAACCATGTTAGTAAACAAAAAATAACAAAATTACATAAACATTGGAATTTAGGCAGGTACTTTTATGAGTATAGCATAATGCTTTGAAAAATGACATGTTTACAGTAGCATATTTTGTCTTGATAATTATCACAAAATGCTTATGATACTAATATAATAAATAAACAATTAGACAAGCTTTTTATGTAGTAACACTAGCATTTGTAGATAAAAAGATTTTACAGCTTTCTTAAAACTTTGTTTTGTTTTCACCTCTTTAATTTCCAGTGGCAATGTATTCCAATCTTTGATTGCATTATAGAAAAAACATGAAGACTCTTTCCCTTTTATCTTTGGTATAATAAATTCTTATTTGTTGCACTTCTTGTGATATTATTATTTAAAACAAAATGTTCATGGAGGTAAGCTGGTGCATTACCATGATATATATTAAAAACATGATTTAATCTTAATTGTTTAGCTCTATTCTCCACTCTTAACATATTTAGAGAGTTTTCAATATTGTTAGAAATACTCTCTCTAGGACTAAGGTTTAAAAAGAACCGTACTACTTTGTTCTGGGTTACTTGTAATCTGTGTTTCTGGTGCTTGTTTATTCCACAATACCAAGAAGAACTGGCATAGTCAAAATAACATTGTATCAAGGCAGAACATAGGGTTTTTCTAGAATGTGTACTAAGACAGGATGCATTTCAATATAAAAACTTAAGTCTAGCATTAAGTTTTTGTATGATACTTAAAACAATATTTTCACATGAAAGAAACTTGTCAATACAGATCCCTAAATATTTAACACTGTCAGAACCTTTAATGATATGACTATTACAGACAGTTTTAAAATCTGTGATACTTTTAAGCTTTCTTGGATTTTTTTAACAAAAAATATTACGTTCCATCAATATAACAATTATATCATTAAGGCTTGTTTTCTTTCTTTAAGATATTGTAATATACAACAGATTTATAAAGAACCATTTATTTTCACAAAAAACGTCCACGAAAATGTTCACGAACTTTCTGGACAACCATCGTATAACTTTAGATTTAGGACAATTTCCAGCTAAGTTTGGACTTTCGGTAAGGCGTGGCATTCTTGATGCTTCTGAAATTTACACAGCTTTCCTTCAATGTTGAAATATACATTGGATAGAAATCAAACAATGAACATCAGTATATAGAATAAGCAACAACTTTGTCTCGTCCGGTATAGCTGCGAAGCTTAATAAGTCTGGTCGTTGTCATCAACAATTTATGGTTCCTGGTGTTTTTTAAACATTTTTCACAATGATAGTTAATTAGCCTTTTAACAGCCTCTTATTACGTAGCGCCGAGAACGTCACGCCTTACTGAAAGTCCAAACTAACCTGGAAATTGTTCTTATGGAACGCTTCAGCTGCCTTAAGGTATGGTACATAATGTTACATGGTGTTTACAATATAACAAAGGGTTAAATCAATATAATAAATGGTCACCAATCCTTGTTAAAGGGTGAAGCGCACATAATACATGATGCCTTCAATATAGTAAAGGGAGGGTTCTTTTTGTTAAATGGTCACCACTCCTTCTTATATGGTGAAAGATACATAATAAATGGTGACTGTGTTAAATACAATAAAGGATCGGTTAATTGTTTTATATGGTCGTCGCTTATTATTATACTGTGAAAGATTTAAAATAAATGGTGCGTTCAATATCATAAAGGGTCGGTATAATATGTTAAATGGTCGCCACTACTTGTTATAGGGTGAAGTGTACAAATTAATTACAAATTGAATGGTACATTCGATATAATAACGGGTCGGTTTACTATGTTAAAAGGTCGCCGTTTATTATTATATTGATTCAACCCATTATGATATGGCGTTCCAAAGGTTCCATAGGTTCTAACTATTCTACAACAAAACGGTTGAAGACCTTTCATACTACTTGCCTGTTTCAAGTTCGTGAAATGTATTTCGGAATTGTTTTCCCTATATCTTAGTGTCAAGTATAAGTTAAAAGTAGATCTAAATGCTGGGGATAAATACACCGTAACTTATTTTAGATGTGTAGCTTAAGCCCTCTTTATAGATATCGACATTGGATATGTTGCAATAAATAAACATTAATGTCTTATAGAAACACCTTTTTTTAAAGGTATAACTGAAACAATCAGGAACAAGATGGAGGTTATTCTATTCACGAAAACGTGGGATTATGAAGTACTAGAGTGGCAATTCAACAAAGGTGGTACTTCCATTGCAAAATACTTCATGATAGCATTTGGAAAATCCCAAGATGGAAGCATTGATTGTGTGTATTCTATCTACACATTAGAGTTCGAACTAAATCCAAAAGTAGTCGTGACGCAAAAAAAGCATTCAGTATTATTTGGCCTCATTTCCTGGACCACCGAAGAAACTCAAACTGAGGAGAGAAGTTTGGGACCTGAAGCCGAGGATCATTTTAAAAATTTCTTCAGAGTGAAAACCCTTGAAGGACTTCGCAGTAAAGGGATAATTGATTAAGGCACTTTCGGTAACTAGACGTGATTAAATAAGATATTTTTTGTATTTTGTTTTAACATTCAAAATGACAAAGTAACAATTTCTTTAATTCATTCCCTCAACATAACTAGTATGTAAATGTATTTGAAATATTTGACATCTTGAATTGTGTTGCGATCATAATAGGGAATGGTCTACTCTTTCAATTATATTTAACATGTCATTGTTCATAGACTAGAAATAAGTGATTTTTTCAAATAAAAATTGCAAAGTCTATGTTATGAGGCTGTGTTTTATCGGAAAACGTCATTTTGTTTGTCACTTAATTCCATATCGAATCATATGAATACAAAAATTAATTCTGTCAAAAAGGGGCATTTTGTATTTTCCAGAGAGAGAAGAGAGAGAGAAAGAAAGAGAAAGCGTTACCGAAATAGACGAAACTCGTGTTTGTTTGGCTTTACCTGGATTTACCTGTGAATTAACCATTTGCATCAATATTTTTTCACGAAAAAGCTCCCGTATATTTTCCAAGTGTAAAAGTAAGCCGTCAACCGTAAAATTCAGTGTATTCGCAGAAGTCCTATATTCCAAGGTAGTTCACAGTTTATTTATTTTTTACAGACCTGTAAATTGTTCTTGCAAGCTATGCTTCTATTATGAATAAATTAAAGATATATATGCCGTATTATTTTTTTTATTTTTAAAGAAATAAATATAAGTGGGGTCTCATCAAGTTATATAAGTTACAATGTACATACTTTCTGCAACTAAGACATTTCCACTCCATCACTTTTAAAAGTTATGAAATATTATTTGGTAAAAATTATTTTCTCTCCGAGTCGGATATGAAAACGCCTCTTATTGAAATATTTATGATCACGTGGTATCGCATGCTACATGTAACAACAAACAAACAACGGTCCAATCTCGTGAATGAACCGAAAAGCATGATGGTTTACTACTTTTTTGCCACAAACAGGTGGGTTAGAGAAATTTGGGATGCGATTTCTAATGACGGCTGGAAAATCAATTTACATTGAATTCTTTGAAGAGTGTTTGAGAAAAATAGGGTGAATTGGTACTAATTGAGAATTCCAATGCTCAAATTAACAAACAAATTAAGTTTTTTGTTAAAAGTGCTTTGCAATACTACTAATAAAGTCTCCACAAATAAATAAGACTCCAGTTTTTGACTCGATATTCGTAAAGAATGGGAGGATTTGACGCCTTTTTAAAAATTTTCTGCCACTCCTTTAACAATCTGTAAATGAGGTGAATCCAAAATAAATCATGGGCAATGGAAAGGTGAAAGATCAATGCCCTGCTGTCATGTATCAAAATTGAAGCAACGACGCAAGAATGTCGTCTTCCGGAATTCGACATGTACCTGGAGTGATTTTTATGTGTAATCAATATCAAAAGGAGGCGGGGCTATCGATCGGTGTCATTGTTGCAGCACCCTCTCGTCCAAAAATTCGAATATGTGTTTAGCATATTACAGCAATGTCAGCATGAAACTACGAGGGTTGTCCCGTAAAATCGTGGACAAGTTGTCTAGTGTAAAAAATAAACATCACTGCGTTCGGAAATTTTCACTATTATTTAGTACATATTTTAGTAATATACACAGCAAATTTCAGATAAATATATGCATAAATAAACAAATTATGTGATTTTATGCCATGTATTGTATCACCTTACGGCGCATGGATTATAACGTCAAAGTGTCTAAAACAGCGTCACGTTTTATCTTTGCTGAAAATGAAGTTGGATGAGTCCGACTTAAATTAAGGAATTTCATTGATACACATTCTTTAGTCTCCATAAAGAGCCAAAGAACCAATTGACACCCTCATGTGATCTTCTGAAGATTTATTAGTAAGTTACGGACAATATTCTCACCATCATTCAACTAATAGAAAATCTCATATCGGCGATCTACTGTGACAGCGTCTTTTGCTATTACATTAGGAGTTTGTCCGTATGTTTTGTTCTCCCTAGGGACTCGATCAAAAAAGAATTCGCTAAGAAAACTCCTATATTTCATTTGTATACTTAAAATATAGTGACATTTTTATAATCTTTTTTCTTCTATGGTCATTTCAAGTCTCTAAAGGTGTCATTACAACATCGAATTAAAACGGAACTGCTCTCCGGTGCGCCGTAACGTCATAAAACGTCGCCATTTTTCGTGTGTTGTGTTTACCACTTTCCCATTTCGAATGCTCGAGAAACTGCCAAAAATTAACCAAATGCCTTAATTTTTTTACAAAGACTACAAAATTGATTGTGGAATTGAATTAGGATAATTCTAATCCAAATCTTATGTATTTAAACTTTTATTTTGAATTCAAATTTGTGTATTCTTTAATAAAACCTTGGTTTTTTGTCCATGCGCCGTAGGACAATACCCCGTGCACATTCAAGCATAATAAAATCTTTATTTTTTGCCTATATTTTATCAAAAAAATCATCATGCACTTAAATATGATAAATAAACATTTACTGAAATTTTCAGCTTAGTGCGACCATTACTTTTCGAGAAAAACGCTTTGTCCACGATTTTATGGGACAACCCTCGTATTTTTAAAATGTGATGACACACAAAATGAAAACAATATTTAATTTGCTAAATTCTGAAAACGATAACAAACCACGCTCAAAGAAATGATTTATATCGAGATCAGGTTTAAGAATACATGTTTTTGAATTTCTCGCTGCCGTATATCGTTGCATTTTTACTAACGTCGCTGCAGCTTCATCGTGACGACATGTTAACGCACGTTTCTCCGTGTATATTTCTACGCGTGAGTATACACGCAAATGGTTTTCAAATCAATTTCACTGTTGGCTTACTAGAAAAATACAACAAAAGTAAATATATTCAAAACAAACTTCTCGCTTCAATTGGAATGTCTGTGATTGACCTGTTAAATATCAAAATTCGTCACATGATATCCACCTGCGAATATTTACATTCGCTGTATTTTTCTAGTAAGCCAACAGTGATATTGATTTGAATACCATTTTCGTGTATACTCACGCGTAGAAATATACACGGAGAAACGTGCGTTAACATGACAATGAGGCTGCAGCGACGTTAGTAAAAATGCAACTATATAGGGCAGCGAGAAATTCAAATATACAGAATAATTTAGTTGTTTCAAATCATGTAAATCGTAAATATAATCCTTAAATGTTTACGTTAAATAAAGTATGAGCACACATTTGTCGGCACTTCTCCTTTTAACATAACACTTTTTTTTCAAAATACAGTATATAGCGCATGTGTTAAGATGGACAGGCAGGGTTTTTAGCCCTGACGTTTTTATGCAGAAAAACCTTTGTATTGTGAGTATGATTTGAGTTTCTTGACAAAAATTGTGTTATTTATGGTTTATGAAAGACAAAATGGCAGAAATATGGGAAAGGGGAACTTTAAGGCGTAGGCTTTCGTCAGACGGGCAAACTGAGAAGCCCCACAGCACAATGATCAAAATGGCGGATGGAAAGAAAGAATCGAAGATTCTTAAACAAAAATAATTGATCAGATGACTGTTATTTAGCAGACACGGTGAGCAGCCTTAAGAAAGGTAAAAAAGAACTGAGGTCGTCGCTTGATAGCATATAAGATAAATTTTGTAACGAGTTTATGGCAAGCATAGACGAAAAATTCAAAGCAATGGAATCAGATTTCGACTTGGCAAGCGGTACAAGAAAAATCAGGCGGGCACGCTTTTTGATCCCGAGCTCACGATAATTGCAAATAACATTAGGCAGTGTGAGGATGAGAACATTTTTGAAATGGCTAATGATATTATTAGTCACATAAGTGATTCTATCAAAGTAGTTGCGGCGGCACAACAAAGAGCAGAGGTTTCGGCAAACCCAGTCTAGTCAAAATTAGTTTCCGCTTAGTTGACGAGAAAAAAGAAATTCTACGAAAGAAACGGGATCTACAAAATGTGGAAGCATATAAATCAGTCTTCCTTAGATCCTCAAAATCAGAGAGAGAGAGAGAGAGAGAGAGAGAGAGAGAGAGAGAGAGAGAGAGAGAGAGAGAGTGATAGAGCTTAACGCAAAAACTATCCTGAATCAGAGAACAATCGGTAACCAATTTCGCATAACTTCCAGTGGAAGAATCGTGAAAAAAGCTCAAAACTCCCAACAACTCACCCGACTTTCATGATAAAGATCGCGAGAACCACCTGCATTGACTTTCCAGGCCTATTGACAGTCTTAAATAAGGTCATTTAAATATCTGTGGTTGAACAAAATAAAACGGTGAACGCAGAAACCAAATTATTTGTGCACTAAGTTATACTGTAATTGCAGTTAGTGAAACACATTTAAAAGAAGAAAATAAAATTGAAATTCCAGGTTATAGATGGTTTGGTTTTAATAGAAGAAATATAAAATGTAAAATGCACCTAAACCTTCCGGTGGCGTCGGTATATTTATAAAAGAATGTATGGAACGCCGTCACTGCCTTATAGCAGAACTCTACATTTGCATTGTGTCAACTTTCCATTCCATTAGGTCAACACTTTGTGACATTTACTTACAGTACTATTGCATTTAGTCAACTTTCCATTACATTATGTCAACTCTTTATGACATTTACTCACTCTAATATTGCGTTATGTCAACTTTCCATTACATTATGTCAACTCTTTATGACATTTACACACGCTACTATTGCGTTATGTCAACTTTCCATTACATTATGTCAACTCTTTATGACATTTACACACGCTACTATTGCGTTATGTCAACTTTCCATTACATTATGTCAAATCTTTATGACATTTACACACTCTAATATTGCGTTATGTCAACTTTCCATTACATTATGTCAACTCTTTATGACATTAACCCACACCACTATTGCATTGTGTCAATCTTCCATTTCATTATATCAACTCTTTATGACATTTACACACACTACTATTGCATTGTGTCAACCTTCCATTACATTATGTTAACTCTTTATGACATTTACACACTCTACTATTGCGTTATGTCAACTTTCCATTACATTATATTAAGTCTTTATGGCATTAACTCGTACTTCAATTACATTGCGCCAATCTTCCATTGCATTATATCAGCCTTTTATGACATTAAGTCAAAACAATTTTACGTGGTGTAAAGATGGTTTTTATATAATTTCAACTCATTATTACATTATGTGCACTCTCTACTATTTGGTCTAAGTAGTTCATTACATTATGTGAATTTATCTTTAATTCAATATCAAGTCGCTATAACACGATGTCAGAATTTAATTATATGATGTGAAAAAAATTTTCACATGTGGCCAATACTTTACTATATTGTGTCATCAATATGCTACATGACGACGGGAATCTATTACATGATGTCGATTTTCCCTTACTTTTTGACAAATCATTACTATGTTATGCCACTGTATCTTTACAGTGTGTCTAAAATGCTTAGCCTCTTGTCAGTATATCTTAGAATATTTCAACTCTTTATTGTGTGACGTAAGGTTTAGGTTATGCCTAAAAGTTCGTTTTGTGTTTTCAATATTACATGCACATATGTTAAACATGCAAATAATTTAAATTAAACATATCAAATATTAAATTATATACACAAGACTTAATTAATTCTTGATTAAATATCAGGTTCCAATTTATAAATAGGATCATGTTCCCGTGGAATCTTTATTGACGATTGTTTTTTTAACGTCGAAATTCAATGGCCTTTAAATCTCATAATTATCGCAAATCAAATAGTATGGGTTATGTAGCAATATTTTCCTTTTTATTTTGAATTATTTTGAAAAGTCCGAAACTTCTGATCTAACAACAAAACACTGTCCTTAGCTTTTTATCAGTCTTTAACCCTCCTCTTTTTAAGAAAAAAAAGTGTAAACACATCGTATTTCATACGTGCACTGGTGGGTGGGTGGGGAGAGGGGGGATCCTGCCCTCCCATCTTTAGTGACCAAAATATGCATGAAATTAATTAATTGGTTTTACTTTGTAGGACATTGCATAAGTCTCACATAAAGTATAACTGAAATAAGTTGAAATGTTTTATATAAAAAAACTGAATTAAGCCCGAGAGCCTGCAGGCTTTCATCCCCTGGTCCCCAACTTAGACACCATACCGTCCCCCTATAGGTACTCTTTTCAAGAACCCAAGATCGCCACTGATATGTGCCCATGTTTACTAAGGAATGGTCAATTGATTTAAGTGAGGGACTGGTAGATTTTTGTAACAGAATTCTAGTCCTGGAATGGTTGAAAAATGACTCATTCCAGTGACGTTGCATCGTTTTTGAAAGTTTGGGGAGGTTTGTCAGCCAGCAAAAAAATAACGTACAAGAAAAAGCAAAAAAAAAAAAAAATGTCCAAACTCGAAAATCCTTTTTTGGGTGAAAGAAGGGGGGGGGGGGTCCAACTTCGATCAGTCCTAAAAAAAATTTCCAAATATACTACATTACCCATATACTTCAGCAAAAAGTGGGGCGAATTTCAATGAACATTTTCTATGATATAAAGTTATGTCGGGAAAAAAGAGGAAGCCAGACCCCCCCCCCCCCCTCATATAATGTATCTGTAATTCGTCCTAATTATTCAGGAATCCCCCCCCCCCTTCCCAGTCGTGAAAGGACGGTTATCAAATTTGACATAATGTAAATGTATTTTACAGCACGTAATGAACATTTGTAATCAACATGATAAAGAATTAACACAATGTAAAGATAGTTTTAAATCACATAAGAAAGAGTCGACAGAACGTAATTATGTATCCACATCACGGAATGGAGTTTTGACATAATGGAATAAAGTGTTGGTATAATATGGAACGCCGGGACTATCTCCATAAAATATGTTCACATTATGTTAAAACCCTTTTTACATTACGTAATAAAGCACTGACATAAAGGTAAGATGTTTTCACATCACATTGTGATGACCTCGGCGCAAAATAAAGATACATTAACATCACGTAATAATGCTTAGTTATAATAGAAATATAAACTCACAAAAGGGAATGGACTTTGACTTAACGTAATGATAAATTAATCATAGAACACATGTAAAACGAAATTGACTTAACGTAATGCAATTTTGACCTCACATATTAAAGAAATGAAATAATATAAAGAAACATTCGTTTCACGTAATCAAGTTTTAACACAATGTAAACATATTTTCACTTCACATAATGAACTTTGGACTTCAAGTTATAAAGTGCTGACATAGTGGAAGAATGTGTTTACTTCATGCAATGCAGCATTGACATGATGTAAAGATATTTTTACATCACCCCATAAAAAATTGACATAAGGTAAAGATATGTCCACATCACGTAATGATAGATTGACATAATGAATGCATAGTTTTATGCTATAAGGCAGTGATGGAGTTCCATAAGAATGGTTATCTGATCAGTTTGAGATAATAGTGATTGACAGGAAACGCAGCACTGTTAAGGCTTACTAGAGAAACACCGACATCTTACGAACGAACGTAACTCTCCCTAACTTCCCGTATCTCGATAGTTTTCTCGGGACCAGCAATTGTACCCATATAAAGTTTAAAATCGGAAGAAATAAGTATATGTGTAAAATAGAACTGAAAGTGTTTTAACAACTTTGTATTTGAAAATTGCTCATGTCAATTTTTTTTTTTTGTGATCACTTACAATGTTTTAAAGAAGCGAACAAATGGAAGAAAATAAACCATCATACTTTACACGGATTAGGAAAAACGTTTGTTATGCGTCAGTGATTAAACCTATACAATCTACTCGTAGTGTGCGCCTTTTTCATATGGGAAATGTTACTTTTTACAGCTTGAAAAAAATAAATCCGTGCAATCAAGTAAATAGGTAGCGTCTTGTATTGACAGAGAAGGAGAGAGAGAGAGAGAGAGGTATTCTTTTTTAAATTTATTAAAATATCACTTAAAAGAAATAAACGAGCATTCATGGTAGACAGTATCTTCTTAGATGATGTATTAAATGGCGATCTGAACTAAACTAAATTATCTCGGGCTGCTTTTATTTTATATATATGTAACAGGCCTGAAGCAAGCAATTTCAGGTTTGGGGGGGGGGGGGGGGGGGGGCACAACCAAAAGTTTATAGTCATTACAAAACAATTCCAAGAGAAGCCAAAATGAAAGATTTTTTTTTAATGAGTGGGCACAAGTATACAGTAGATAAGTTTTCTATAATACCGGTATTACGCTGTTTATTTATCGACTTCAACCTCGTTCCTATATACGCCCGTGTGTACATGTACATATATATCTGTTTATATGTGTGGATTATAAAACAAAAAGCTGAAAATAGCATTTATGTAGGGTGTTGCATTGTTCATAGAAATGTTCTTTTCTTTGTCTTAAAATTATGCTCAACTATGTCATTGTTTGTTAATTATGCTCATTTGTCAAAATGTAAAATTAGAAGATATAATTTATACTTTTCACCACACACAGTTCTTTTGACCGAAGGTCCAATATACATATAAAACCTATAACCGAAATTATAACTTGCTTCATTTGTAAAGAAAAGTATATATTCACCATCTAAAAAAAAAGATTGATTCCAGAATACCGGCAATAATATATACGGACTTTTAAAAGTGGGAATAATATGAAAACGTAGTTGTCACTTACTTGCCATGGCATCCTTCAAAAGTACATGTGTGTATGTCCAAACATGTGCTCATCACAAATGCTTGTAGAACAAACAACCTCCCCATACCTACCTCCAATATACATATAAAGGCGCGGATCCAGAATTTTTTTTCCAGGGGGGGGGGTCCACCCCAGTCAAACAAAAAACAATCCCAGGAATTTCTTGACAAGCAAAACAAAAAAAAAATGGAAAAACTTTTTCCATGTGGGAAGGGGGGAGGGTGTTAGTCTATGACTTCTATTTCCTAAAATCTTTCACTTTTCATACCCATTTCACACATATTCAAGTTTACCAGGGGTTGTCAGCGTTTTCCAAGGGGGCCCAATGTAACTTATTTCTTGCTTTAGTATTATACATTTTTGAACCTTGTAAATTCCAGAGGGGGGGGGGGTCCTGACCACCACCCCCACCCCCGACCCCCCTCCCTCTAGATCCGCGCATGCAAATATATACCGGTGTCATATAATATATTGAACCCTGCGATATTCAAAACCCGCTCAAAATATGGCTACGAAATATTGAACTCCCCTATAAAATATTGAACCCGGGGTTCAAAATATTATGGCCATAAAATATTGAACCCACCTGTCCTTAAAAATTATATACGGAGGGGGGTTCAAAATATAATGGCCATAAAATATCGAGTCTCCCTGTCCAATTAATTTATAAGGGAGTGGGTTCAAAATAGTATGGCCATAAATATTGAGTCCCCCTGTCCTTTTAATTGATGAGGGAGGGGGTTCCAAATATTATGGCCATAAAATATTGAGTCCCCTGCCTTTAAATTGAAGAGGGAGGGGGTTCAAAATATTATGGCCATAAAATATCGAGTCCCCCTGCCCATTTAATTTTACAGGGAGGGGGTTCAAAATATTATGGCCATAAAATATTGAGTCGCCCTGCCCTTTTAATTCAAGAGGGAGGGGGTTCCAAATATTATGGCCATAAAATATTGAGTCCCCCTGCCCTTTAAATTTAAGTGGGAGGGGGTTCAAAATATTATGGCCATAAAATATTGAGTCCCCTGTCCTTTTAATCTATACAGGGAGGGGGTTCAAAATATTATGGCCATAAAATATTGAGTCCCCCTGCCCTTTTAATTTAAGAGGGAGGGGGTTCAAAATATTATGGCCATAAAATATCGAGTCCCCCTGTCCATTTAATTTATGATTGAGAGGGGTTCAAAATATTATGGCCATAAAATATCGAGTCCCCCTACCCTTTAAATTTAAGAGGGAGGGGGTTCAAAATATTATGGCCATAAAATATCGAGTCCCCCTGTCCAGTTAATTTATGAGGGGGGGGGGTCAAAATATTAGGGCCATAAAATATGAGTCCCCCTGCCCTTTAAATTTAAGTGGGAGGGGGTTCAAAATATTATGGCCATAAAATATTGAGTCCCCTTGCCCATTTAACTATACAAGGAGGGGGTTCAAAATATTATGGCCATTAAATATTGAGTCCCCCTGCCCTTTTAATTTAAGAGGGAGGGGGTTCAAAATATTATGGCCATAAAATATCGAGTCCCCCTGACCATTTAAATTATGATTGGGAGGGGTTCAAAATACTATGGCCATAAAATATTGAGTCCCCCTACCCTTTTAATTTAACAGGGAGGGGGGTTCAAAATATTATGGCCATAAAATATCGAGTCCCCCTGTCCAGTTAATTTATGAGGGGGGGGGGGTCAAAATATTATGGCCATAAAATATGAGTCCCCCTGCCCTTTAAATTTAAGAGGGAGGGGGTTCAAAATATTATGGCCATAAAATATTGAGTCCCCCCGCAATTTAAATTTATGAAGGAGGGGGTTCAAAATATTATGGCCATAAAACATGCTAATATGGAACTTGCTCTCGAATATCTTAAATTATTTCAAAAACAATTCAATAAACTTCCATTTTTGCGCCCTCCCCCCATAAAGCAGGATAAGTAATTTTTTCGGTCTGCCCGTTAGTCTTATAATTCTTTCCGTCTGTTACACTTTTGTTTCGAGCAATATCTCGAAAAGCCTTTGAGCTTTTACAGTGAAATAAAAAAAAGCTTTGGGTCTGGGATGTTAAAGAGGGGGAGGGGGGTCCAGTCCACTAGAACCCGTGAGAATTATATCAAGATTTTTAAGATATATGTTCGTAAGAAGAAGCTTTATCAAAAGACAAATTACGAACGGACATCCCCCTGGATGTATGATATGGCTATATTACCTGTGTATAAAAGCCGTATTAATTTTATTTTTCTTTAAAGTTTTAATTTAAAGTTGTTGGGTTTTTGCAATTTAATTTTAGAGCATAACTCCTTATTGTCACGACCGCCCTTTGTAAAGTACCCCCAACCCTTTCGACCCCTACTAAATCAGGATAAACTATTTTTTTATTCCATGCCACAGAATGACATTTTTTAAATTTTCCTTTCATTTCCCTTCTCGAACCCCTTTGCTCGTATAAATGTCCCTTGAAATGTATTGAAGCGTCACGGTAGCGACTAAGAAAAGACGTGGATTTGAGGTATCTTGTGGGGATTATATCCCAATAAAATCCCAATAGAATCAAAGAATTCAATAATCTAACCGTGAATACAATAGATTACAATGACTGATCCCCGTTTTGGGTTACGTTCGTTCGTAATATTAATAAAATTCTAATAAATAGCCGGATCTAGAAATAATCGACATACTTGGCTAAAACCTATCTTTTAAACTTAATTATCAATGAATAAAAGATTATTAATAACTGGCCTTGGAAATTCAGATACGATCGGATCCTGAAAAAATAAGTTTCATTTTCTTTATTTCTTTAAGCCAACTGGCTCATCAGAGTTATACAACAAACATGACAAAAAGGGAAAAAAAAAACATACAGAGAGAGTGAACGTAAAAAACACATTCATGGGTATAATTCTTTACATCAAATTTTATTTTTTCTTAACATTGTTGCTGCGTTAAAAAATTTGCCCAAATTTACGAGATCTTGAATATTATGAGAACTTAACTGCTGAATTAGTTTAAAGACACTAGGCCTAGTATAATAATACTTTTCAAAAATTTCTTTCTTATATCAATATACAATGGACATTTCAAAATAAAATGAAATTCATCTTCTATATCATGGAGATTACAACATGTACATAATCTATTATGTTTAGGTACGTTATGGTGTCGACCTGTTTCAATATTATTATATGTGATTAGATAACCTGAAATTTGTTAATAGCTGTCTTAATTTTTTGTCTATAGGTTTTGTTAAATACCATTGCAAACAGAAATTGTCAATTAAATGTTGACATGTACACAACACAGCCAAATCGCAGGTTGATCATCAATTTCTGATCAATGAAAACCAATTTGATCATCTAAAATTAAAATCGATCAATTTGATCATTAATTTTTATTATCAAAATAATAGATTACACTAGGTCTCATATTTTATTTCTCATTTCATAAAATTGAATTTAAAAAAAACAATGAAATTTTAAAACATAATGAATGAAAATGTTTTGTGTCATGAAAATTAATATATCATTTATATAAAAATTTTATGTTTAAAAACCTGTGTACCTCTGCACTAACATGTATACCGGCACTAGGGATTATGACCACTAAATTTTAATCAGCCCCATCTACTGGTTGCACATGTGGTGTGTAAACAATGTACAAGACATGTGCATGCAGAAAAGTTATATTCTTGGCCGATTTACAAACACTTACATTACGTGCATAAATAAATAAATAGATAAATAAATAAAGCTCAAAATAATTAAATGAAAAGAAAGCTCTGCCTTCATATTGAACATAATCATGATAATTATTCGCCCGTTTTTATCTCTATATTACATAATTTTTAAAAAAGATACAGTTTTTTAATTTTGAGAAAATTAAAAATAATTTACAATAAGAGACCGGGAAACTTCACACGTAAAATATTTTTAAAAATCTTTTAGGAAAAAAAAAACTGTATTAAAGGTGGTATTTAAAAAGCGAACGATGTCCTCTCTTGACCAGTTGACCGAGTGAAAACGGTATGAATCAAGCTTTTCTACAGGATATGCAGGAAACATATTTTATCCCGAATTTTTTCCCATCCACTAAGAATTATTTCTTATTATTGATTAATAAACATCATTGACCTCCCTATCCTATTTTAGAGTCTGAATAGATGAAATTTACTTTTTAAAAGATGCATGGTCTTATGTTCTTTTTTTTAATAACAGAAAATTTTATAAATTATATCTTCAGTTTTAATTTTTTGTCATTAGTAGAACATTTAAAAAGAAATAAGGAAATGTCGTCATGATTATTTAAATAATAGAAGGTAATAATTGAAGGTTTTTATAACCCTTAATTCTGTTTTAGCTCCTTCCCAGCTTGAAAAAAGGTGGCCACAGTAATTATCAGTAAATCTCATCAACGACAGCACAACAGTATTTATCAGTATTTATCAGACTCAACAGTAAAGTCGACAGTAATTATCAGTATTTCTCAGCAACAACTAAAATTATCAGCAACAACAGTAATAATAACAGTAAATATCAGCAATTATCAGCAAGAACAGCACCGTATCAGTAATTATCAAACATTATCAGTAAAAGAAGAAGGTACAGTTTCAATACAAATAAAGCCCTATATTTTTCTAAAATATGAAAATGATATAAGAAATTAAAATCATTTTTTTCTGAATCATAGGAATTTTCTGCAGTAAGAATACACAAATTTTTTTTTTCTTATGACCTCCTAAATGCCAATTGTGACGTCATTAACTTGTGCATTTTCCCGTTTTTTTCTGAAAAAGTTGCAGAAGGTCTCATTTTTCAGTGAATTTCTTTCAGAAAACATACTCTGCCACCGTCGCCCGGAAAGATTTTGAGATTTGTGATTTTTCATAGCTGTTTGCATAATATATCCAAAAATTAAAGCGGGCGACGGTGGCAGACACTATTTTCTAAAGGAAAATTAGCAGAAAAATGAGTCATTTTGAAGCTTTTCTGCATTAAACTTAAAAATGTACCAAATTAATGACGTCATATTTTCAAGAAAGGCTCTTCTTCATGCCATATTCTTTAATGATTTATCACATTCATCTACTCAACTATTGTTAAAGCCAATTTCATAACTTTTTAAGAACAGTAAATTTTTAGGGCACAATAAAGCTTAAACCGTACCTTCTTCTTTGGGATTCTCAGCACTTTTTTCGTTCAGTAGTGCATGTACTGCAGCTTGCGTCTAGCTGAGATTGGGTTTTCTTTAGTAATGAACCTCCTACTCATTTCTTTTTTGATCTTTCTGTAGTTATCTAGATCAAGTTTACAGACATATTCTAAGGATTCCTCCTCTAAACTAGTAAACAATTTGTCAGTACGTTTCTTATTTTCCCAATCATGTCTGTCAGCTATCTTTTCAAATTGTGTGATGAACGTGTCCCATCTGATCTTTCCGTCACCACTAAATGTGTGTAATTTTGATGGTGGACTGCGACTTTTTTGTCTGTGTCTGCGATGGCGTCTGTCATAGTCAGAGTCACTACTAGAGGGAGAAAAAGAAGATGATCGTGAAGATGAGGAGGAAGAAGAGGACTGATATCATGGTTTTCTGTGATGCTTCCTACCTCTTGTGTTGTCATCATGTGTACTGTCAAACATGCTTGATCTTGAATAAATATGTGTGTCTTTGCTTTCTTGATTTTTGTTTTTTCTGTTTTGTTTTGTGTCTGATTGTTTATTGTCAGAGTGTTTTCTATTTCTTGTACTAAAATATACACTTTAGAGGCAATTGTAAAATAAATTCACTGTGCATATCATATTTCATCGTTTAGCAAGATATGAATGAATACATTAATTGCCTGTATCATCGATGAGATTTTTTCATGCCTTTGACTTTCGGTTGTTTTATTCTGTTTTTTATCGAAATTAATATCAAACCAAAAACTTCTTTTAATATGATACAATTCTGTTAATTGATTTTATGGAAGTATGTAGTCAAAGTATATACATTTAAGAAGCTATGGAGATTACTGAACTGTTAATCTTTAATTTATGTGTAATAGGAAACAATTAAGTTATCATGATAAACTCTTTCATCCAAGAATTTTTTTTATTGTATTGAACGATCTGTATCCAACGTTGTAAAATATCAGGAAATCTGAATTATCATGTATAATTTAATGAATTAATTCTTGGCGGCAAATTCTTTATGTCATAATTGTATAAATAAAATATATTTCTTCATATTTCAGATAACTGTGTATAACCCCGCTGAAATGCTAAGAGAAGCATTTAAACGAGTAAGTCCAACATTTACCACAATATATAATTTGCAACAAAACGTACATCAACAATCAATGTGAATTTTCATTCAAACATTTTAAATACAACATTTTTTAAATATGTAACATTTTTTTGTTCAGATAAATGACGACCACTTGGATGATCTAGCAGCAGAGGAATAAAACAATCGATTTACGAAATCTCTCTCTCTCTCTCTATCTCTCTCTCGTGAAAATGATAAAAGTTCATATCTGTTATTTTATTATTAAACATGTTTTAATGATCCACTGTTGATTGTTTTGTTTCTGAAAAAATTCAGATAAACAGGTTATAGGAAAAAAAATGTTTGGGTTGAAATGAAAAATCATTTAGATAAATTGCAAACAGAAATAAATTGCCCTTTAAAAATCCAAGGATGGAAGGATAATTCTGTAATAAAACTTCTGTATTGTGTTTTGAGCTTAGAGGTAAAGAAAACATTTCTTATTTGGTATAATTCACAAACAAATTAGATTGAAAGACTAGAGCAAAGTTCATTGCAAAGGAATGAGTAGATGGTCAATTAGAGAAGGTTTTTTTGTTTGTTGTTGTTTAACGTTCCTCTACATACATTTTCCCTCACACGTAGACTTAACCATTGGTGGAGTGTTGCAAAATTTTGACCTATAGTCGGCAGTCAGGGCGATTGAGCTGTGCAGGATATTTTCTTGTCAGCATTAATATCCACTGTTACACAGGACCTCAGTTTATATAGTCTTATCAGAAGGTCGGGTCTCCATGTTCTGTAATGGGATTCGAAACTGTGACGTAAGCTACCTATTGCCTGCCGTAAAATCACGAATTCTCTTGGCGTTTAATTTTGGGTGTTTTCGTAAATGAAGAAAGCAACGAATTCATGTCCAAGAAATGTAACATGCTACATACTAAACTACTTAATAATTCGTCATCCACGAATCAAATCCTCAAGAACCAAGAGCTTCTTCTTTGAACATTTGAACCAACGAAATGTGTTCTTTTACAGTAATTAAAATTGTTAACAATGAATTCAATTATTGACAATTTAGCCAATGTGTACCTATTAATATCAAGCATTTCTTTATCCAAAGAAATAAATTGCAGCATGCGCTCATGTCAGGAACCAAGCAAATGTTTACAATGTAATTACCTATCGAAATTCGTTTTATTAAATATGTAGAATATCATGTTTAAAAGTAATTTTTCAGAAAAAAAAAGTATTTTTTACAAATCATCATAAAAATTCAACAGAGAAGCTTGGCTTTCACTCCGAAAAGACCAAAAAAATAACGTAATGTTTAAAAAGTTAATTTATAGCAAGTTTAACCCCCGCCCCCGAAAAAAAATACGCGGGTATGTTAAGGAAGCATATAGGTCATTTCTAGGGAAATTTAGACTTTTAAAAGAAAATTAAGTTTAAAAAATTATCAAAACCGCTGATGAACGTAAACTGTTATTAACTGTTGCATACCGATAAATGAGTGTCTATAGCAAAGACGTGAACCACCGCCACGGCATCACGTGACTTCTATTAAAAGCGAAATTTTCCTTAATAAAAAAGCTAACAGAACAACAATACCCCGGGGTTAAATAATTTC
This sequence comes from Saccostrea cuccullata, assembly GCF_032062105.1. Taxonomy (NCBI): domain Eukaryota; kingdom Metazoa; phylum Mollusca; class Bivalvia; order Ostreida; family Ostreidae; genus Saccostrea; species Saccostrea cuccullata. The sequence continues at coordinate 23,130 of NW_026937144.1, forward strand.
TTTGAGTAAATGATATAGTTGAAAAACATCTATTTCGCCTAAAAATATCTGCTAGAATGCAACTGTCTTGTCAGTAAAAAAAATATTCTACACATTCGCACGAAACCTTACCCTATGTTTTGAATTTTAAACTTATGAACCGAGATTTTTCGTAAAACCATGCTTAACTAGGAATTCTAGCAGCACTTTCCAAGTTTGGCAGAAGGCAAACTTTCCAACTATACAAATCTTATGTTTTGAAATATCCAGATTATAGTTGTTCTTTTGCATTATTTTTGTCAGGAATGACAGGGGAAAGGCCGATCGGGATACGTATATAGCTGGCTGTCTTCGAAAGAGAATATTATTGATGAAAATAAATAGCATACCTGTTTAATTAACTGAACTCCATATAAAATTCACATAATATTCACGTTATTTCCTTTTAAACTCTATTCTACGTATCTTTGTATAAGCCGTCTAAGCCAAATTCTCTTTACACGACATGATCCATTCCAAGTTACTTGAAGTACACATATGACGTCATCGGTTGTTGATTATAATCAAAATGACAGATATCAGTAAATCAAAATAAAAACATTTTATTTTTGTTAATGTTTATACGTTTTTATTCATTTTCTATTGTTAAATAATCTCTCTAAATACCAATATTACAAAACTTTGTGTTCTGAAATTGACGTAATCTCGCCTACTATGACGTCATAATGTAGCACGGATTAATTCAAGGTAGAATATTTTGTATGCTTCCTTATTACCCCTGCGTAAACGTTACGGATTTATATCTTGCAGAAGCTGGCTTTCAAATCCTCGACTTTCCAAAGAAAAAAAACACAAAACAAAACAAAAAAAAAAAAAAACAAAAAAAAAAAAAAAAAAAAAAAAAAAACCCCTAAGAATCAGCGAAACAATATTGAAATAAGATTTAATTTTAACAACTTAGTTTAAAGAATTGAAAGTACCATTAGAATTAGTGAGACAAAATTATGAATCTACTATTATTTTGTATAATCTATATTGAAATATCATTATAACTTAAAATCTTAGTTTAAAGACTTAATTAAAGACAAGTGAAAGTGTTTGAAGACGTCTTCATGGTTTTTTAGACGTTTTACATTAAGCATTTAGAAACTAGGGTTTAATTGATCAATCAATTCTGATTTTCAACCGATTTGACAACACTAGTTTAAAGATAGCTTAATTTGGGTATAGAGAAATTAATTTCTTCATATCATTATATGGGTAAAGATCTAGTAAAAAAAAAAAAAGGTCCCTACAGATTTATCAAACTTGGGAAATAAGTTCCTTTAATGATGCTTTATAACTTATGTTTAGTAAAATATGGTGTTTCGAGGTATAACGTAAAGGTAAACAATCATATTTTAAACTCTCATAATCATGCAATGAAAAATTAAGAAAACCTGTCATGAATATGGGAATTTTTTTTCATATCAAACAAGGAACATGCATTCAGATTGCCTACAATCTCACAGAAAACGATAACTTGTATGTTGTTGGTTTTATCTTTAAATGATATCAAATTTAATATAGGTGTCGGTATTCCTTTTCAAACTGAACTCCGTGAAAATACTTTATTTTCTACATAATACTCCCAGAGCCAATACGTAAGGGAAAAAGAAAGTTTGCATTAATAATGACGTCATATTGAATGTAGTTTGTAACAAAAAATAGTCAAAGTCATTTACTAGATCTTGAACTTAAGCCATCTTTTATCGACCATAAGGTCCTTGCTTTTTCGTGCTGTAACACCGTCACGGTTGTTCAGTCTGTTGAGTGCTTGTTCTGCAAGTTCGAATCTCGGATGCGACTTACTTTTTTCGATAAAAATAAGTAGAACCTGTTCTTTTAAATGAAAATTCGTATCCTTCGGATGAGAAAACCAACGTCCCGTGTCGAAGTAGGCGTTAGGCTACAAAAAATTCCCCACTTCTCAATGGCCCTCAGTGCATTGTAATGGTCAAATATTTTTACTTGTACATGTATGTACATGTAGTAGCGTCTCTTTTTGAGTGATTTTTTTAATCAGTTATTGTTGTTTATGAGGTGAATACAAGGATTTCGCCACTTTTGAAAAGCAATATTCCACTCACCCTTCCAGCTCTAGTAATATTGAAACACTTTGGTGGCTAAATCATCGTTCTGACTTGACTTCAAAACAGCAGTAATTGTGTAGTTATACTAAACCAAGGGGCACTTTTTTCTTTTATTGCTGTTGCCAAAGCTTCAAGTCCGAGTGCTTTTTTTTCTTCGTCTTTTCTTTTATTTACAATCGGTGCAGTAGAGCAAATGTCCTTTACGAAATTTCTTTTAATTTAATTCAATATACGCAATGTCGATCAAATACAAAATATTTCTTTTTAATTTTTTTTAAATCTCAGGAAGTTTGATATACAAAGAAAGAACAGAGCAATCACTGAGCTCCAAAACACTAGAGGTGGGATCAGGTACCATGAAAGAGTTAGCATCCCTATCGAACCTTCACACCATCCATATGCTTCTTGTCATGATCAGGAAATAATGATTTATTCAATGTGTAAATAAGGTCCTTACAGTTGGTGTTAAAAGCAATAGTCTGCATTTGAATTAATTTAGTGATAAATTGTAAGTTTTGTCAAGGTCATTGTATCGACCATAGAACTTAAAGATGACGATTCAAAACGAGATTGTTGACATTCTTATCCCATTAACATGTTCATCAATAACTTATTTCGTTATAGAAATTATCCATACTTACCACATAAATATTGTATGTGTACTTTAACAAACTTTATATGTATCACCTAAGAATCGAGTAATGAAAAATAATTATTTATTCACTAATGTGTACAGTTAAATAAATTTTATCTCTTGTTATATCATTCAATATGTTAATACTTTTCAAAATAATTGTTTCTGAAAATAAAAAATAAACGGCGTTTATATGTATAGAACCTTTGTTCGATAAAAAGTGTTTACATGTGCTCACAAGCAGTCAGATTTTGTCATTTATAGTCTCATTATATAGCGAGGCAATCTAAAATTGTTAAATGTATTTCAGAAAAAAACACCACTAGTGCATTTTTGATTGTTTTCGGTGAGAGAAAATGTACTACCATACATCAAATTATATTTACATACTGCATCATAAGAACAAACCACTGATATAATGCATTTTCAAAAGTTTTACTGGAATCAAGAGAAGTTTTAATTCAAAAATGAAATTTTAATCCTCCTCACTCAATTTCAATTGATGTTTTCCATTCTCTAAAAATGAAAAAAAAACTGTTTATAGAAATTCAATTAATTCTGCTGATTTTTTACAATAAGCTAATAAAATTTAAACTCACATTTGTATTTCTATTGCTTCATCTCAGTTTTCAAGAATCTTTTCCTGAAATCCGCCTCCTGTAACAAATGTACAAGTAATAATTGTTTTTGTGTACAAATAGATTGTAAACAATCATTCTTCAGTTTTAAATATAGAGGAACATAAAGTAGACTTACTCTCATTTGGTTTATTTTTTCAACCGGGTCACTTCCATCTTCCTTTTAACAAATGAAACATTTTCATCTTCAGAAGTTAAACTCAAATTTTAATAAAGATACAGTTTGTCACGCTGAAGTTAACGAGGCCATTTCAAATTTGACTTTGCATGACTTTTCACATTTTTCTTATTTATGCAGTCCTGGGTGGGTCATTTTAAGAATTCTGTTTTCAATTTCAACAAAACCTGATCTGTTACGTCAAATAAGTCAAATGGTGCGTTTCAAGCATGATAATTTTGCAATTTTGAAAGTTTCTTTTAGGTTTAAGTAGTACATAAAATCCGGGAGCACATTCAATAATTTCTTCTTTAGAAACGTTTCGACAAAATTAAAAAAAAAACTCATTCTAGAAAAATTATCAAAATATATAGTAAAGAAATTATTAGACTCGACCTCCTTAAAGCTTGGATTCAATGGACTTCAATTATCAAAACAACATACTTAAAAATATTCTCTTTGGAATGGAAACTGACCATATAAAAATTACCTTTAACATATCCAGAGAACGCTTGCTGCAGTAACAAAATCCATTGTAGCAAGCACACCATTTCTTCTTTTTAGCGTCCGTCTCTTTCATCAAGCAAAGCAGCATAGCAAAGATTACGACACATGCAATAAACTTCATCTGAAAATATATTGCCATAATTATCTAATTAGGACCTTAAACTATTCCCCTATATACGGTCACAGTGAATAAAAGCATGTTCAAGTTTTATTTTTTACTTTCCTTTTTGAAAATAGAAAAACTTAATTGTTTGTATTTAAATTGAAAAAAATGAAGTTAAAAATAAATATTTAACAGATAAAAAGAAATAATTGTTTAACTGATACGAAACCCCTCCGTAAAGCCACACACTAAAACACGAACGAAGAAAAAAAGAACTGTTTCTAATAAGATAATTAAAGAAAAGTATTACTTACAACTGTTTCCATTAAGAAAGAGGATTTTCTATTCGTGTCCTCTTTTTTGAATTCAAAATGAAAAATGAAGACAATGCAATTTCAGCAATCAACATTTTTTTTAATTCATTGTCATTATTGAATACATTGAAAATTGGTGAGAACACCAATTTTTATGTGAAAACAGACAAATTATTAATCGGTTTTCTATATTAGCAGTCAAAAATTGGGGAATGCACCGATTAGAAATTAGCAATATTTTCAAATGAATATTGATCTTGGTGGTTCCACCAAGAAAAATAGAGTGATTTTTACAATACATAATTCTCTAATTAATTCAAAGAATTAGTGAACTAACCATAGTTTGGTGGGTCCACCAAAAATACGAAGACCCTTGAATAACATGAAATAGAGATAGCAAGAATATTTATCAGTAGTGGGGATTTTTGGTGGTTCCGCCAAAAATTGAATGTGGTGAAATTCCCGATAAAATTTTAAAAATGACGTTGGTGAACCCACCAGTTTTAAAATACTGAAACAACCCAATGAAAGAAACTGAGTTGCAGAACCACATAAAAAACGTCCTTTATACAAAGTCGGTGCACTCACCAAAACGCAAAATTTCAACAAACAAGACATTCATATTTTCTCTTACAAATACTTGGTGGATCCACCAAAAATACAAACAGAAAGTCACAAGAATTCTTAAATGATACACTGTCAAGTTAAGATTATCTTGTTCACTAATAGTGAGGAGTTTGGTGGATCCACCAAAGATATTAAAATTAAAAGGCAATCATAATATTGTTGTAAAATAACGTAGAGACACTTAATACAAAAACCTGGTGGATCCACCAGAAAATTCGAAAATCTTCATGTAACTCAAAGATAACAAATCTGTCTCTAAATATAGAAAGTCGTTTGGTGGACACACCAACCTGCAGAAAAACAAATTTCTGGGCTCTCTTAATTTCACTAACAAATACTTGGTGGACCCACCAAAAACAAACCAAATAGATATATATTATCAGCATTGCCTAATTTTTTTAAGTGGGGAATTTGGTGGGTCCACCAAAACATTAATCAAAGAAACATTTGTAGATTTCCAATTACAATGACTAAGTTGATTTCTATATATCATATGAACACAAAGTTGGTGGATTCACCAGAAAACGTCGAAAATATACATCTTACACTCTCTTTAATTTTTTGTTGATAAATTCGCAATTCAATAATAAGTGGAACTATGAACATGTGTTTAATATAATTATAAAATACAATGTCAAAGATGTGTATACATTTTCAAAACAAATGTGAATCTTTCAATAAACGCAAAATGTTATATAAACATTACAAAAAATAACCCGCTATTCACTTTTTTTTTGCCTGCTAGTAAAGAGAAGAAAAACGATATCTTTCCCTAATTAAAAAAAACTTTGGGTTTTTAAATTCCCTGTGATTTTGGCGATTTTTTCTGTGTCTGCATCTACAGTATATCAGATCTGCAATGGGTTGCGAACCCATGCATGACACTGAAGCAAAGTACTTCCATCAGAGTCCAAAATATATTATTGGACTCAATATTTCAATTCATTTACTCCCTCTATGAATTTGTTACTGAAGCAATAAAAAACATTAACTTTAATACTCTCAAATACACATATAGAAAGCATAAGGAATGAAAGCTGCACAAGTAAAAGTGGCAACCATGAGGATGAACACCATTAAAAATAATAAACACAGCTCAACCTTTAAAAATAGTTAATAAATTCGTCATCAATAGACTATGTAGTCATTCCAAAGAGAATTAAGAGTTATACATCCAAGTCCAACACAATCACAATTACAAGAGTTGATATAATACATTTTTATCCCTAACAAAGATATCCCTCTATGTTACATCTATGGTATGGTTTGCAAGAGCTAAGTCCCGAATTACATCTACTGACGTTTTGAAAATTCTGTTTGGAAGGTGGGTTTCCTTTTCCAGTTGGTTTGTCTTCTGATATGAATTTTCTTTTACACGTTTAAGCCATCCATTCATAATTAAACTGTTGAATATGTCATTCACCTTGATTTTTCTTGAGTAAAAGAACAAACTTTCCTTTAAAACGTGAAAAATATCATCACAATATAACACTGGTGATATCTTGTTAAACACTGTTTTCTGGCCTCTTCACACTAGTATCTTTTAGGCCCTGTGGTTTTTTTTCTAATCCTGAGACATCTTGGTACGCAGTTGCAGTAATGCTGGACGTATCACCATCATCTTATGCCCTATGATAAAAGCACATGTACAAAGTCTGTGTGTTGTGCACAGAATGTTAATGTTACATATTTTTGTATTTTTATACATATATTTTATAGAATTTCATATTTTAAACTATCAATTGAATTCATTTCAAATAAACAGAATTTGAGAAAGAGGCCCAAAGAGGCCACATTGCTAATATCAGATTAAGGAATAAAATAATGAAGCTTTCCTGGCATTTTATTTCAAATGCATTGCCCTATCCCAAAGCAGATGCTTTGAACATATTTGTACCTACATCCCCTGAGGATAGTTTTCAATATATTGTTTTTTTTAATTTCTTCTTTTCTAGTCTAAGATTTAAAAAAAAAATTATCCTGATATTTCTTCTTTGCTGGCTTTGATGTAGTGTTTAACAGCACACTAAAGGCAGGGGTATGATTTGGAAAAACTTGAGATAACCTTACGTTCTATTTTCGTAAACCTTATATTAAAAGTAATGTACCAAAGCCTTTAAGTGAAGATTACGGAAGGTTTTGTAACCATATAATGTACGTGTACAACGCATTTAATTTGTACTTGCAAAGTGTTTGCTTTGGAGGGGGGGGGGCTACAAAATTAACTTGAAAACCACTTACTTATCTTCATAAAATTATAAACCATTTCGTACTTGTCCCTTTTATTTATCTTGATACTTCAAATCATGATCTTCACGGTATCAACAAACTATTTATCAAGACAGAAACATAATTATTCTTCATAAAAAATATCTCACTTTCAAAATAAATGCGACTTACCATTGTAAAGCCAACTTATTCTTTCTTGATTCTTCCAATTGTCTTTTATTTTAATGAATCCCTTAACTCTATCACCAATCAGCACATGTTTAGGTATATGTAAATGTCTACTGCAACATATTCCATTGATAAAAATTTTAGTTGCTTCCATGCTTAATATAAACAATGTCATGTACAGTCATACTTCCTGTTACATGCGTAATTTAAACACCAATCGGCAATCCTCGGCTGACTCCGCTACGCTCCATTCAGACACGTGTGCGGTACAAACCATCCGAGGAACTCCGAGTGTTCCTCTCATTTGATTCAAATGATGATGTTGTAACACGCGCAGGCTTAGAATTGATAATGCATGTCTCTATCCTGCGGAGTGTATCGCGCATATCAGACAGTCAAGGTCAGTCTATAGCGGACACTGATGGTCAACAGTGATTTAAATGCTCGTTTTACTTATTGATATTATTTTCCCCTGTCTCCCGTGCTAAAGCTTTTTTATTTCATTTTAAAATTGTTGCGCTGTGCAGTTTTTGTAAGCTGTATTCAAATATTAATCTATTGCATTATTTATAATATATAAATAACCTACTCATGCTAATGCTCTTTCAAAAAATCAAAATAAAAGAAACAGCGAAAAAACAAAACAAACAAAAACAAACAAACAAACTTCGTTTTTTATAACGTTAACATGTGTACAAAAACAAAATGTTGTAAATTATATTTATTTATTGAAAAAAAAATCATTATTAATATGTGAAAGATAACTTTGGGAGGAAAAAAATCATTAATCTCTGTGGTCAACTGTTATAGAAAATAAACATGAATAAAACAAGCAACATAGCACTTTCAAGACATTTTTATTACACTCTTATAGAATAAACAGGAAATCAGATGTCAAAGTTGTTAAAGGTGAGAAGGGAGTCTTGATTATATCACAGTGCATTTTTCGCATAACACCATACGTTAGGTTGTATTATAGTTTCAACAATGAAGTCAATTCATACAAGTGCATTTACTGCTTAAATAAAATATTTTTGCGTCTTACATGGCGTGGTAGTACATGTAGAAGTGTGTATATGTAGGGAACTGTGTATCTAGAATTATAAATTAATATCCGAGTTTTATTTAATGTTATTTACAATGGAGTTCAACTTTTTTCTAGATTTTTTTTCCATGACACTGATTAAAAATTCTTGATATCCCAAACATAATGTCCTATACTAAGAGTAATTTTATGAAGTCATTGAAACCATGAATAAAAAATACTCACTTGATTGGCAACACTTAAATGAAACACTAAAAGAGGGCAAACTTGTCACTTATTTACTTCTGAAGAACAATATTATCTAGTTTTATTAGAACCTTAATACAGAAGGTCAATTTGCAGATTACGTGTATCAGCACGCAGGCTATTCATAGAATTGGGCAAATATAATAACACACCCAGATCAAAAAGGATATGTAAAAATTGTATGCTTAATCAAATTGAAGATGGAAAACATTTCCTTATTCACTGTAGCAAATTTACAAAAGAAAGAGAAGAGCTATTTTACCTGATCTCATCTAAACTTAAACATTTAACAGAATTGCCTGATAAAGAAAAACTATTCTGGATTCTAAATTGTGAAGAATTAGATATACTAAATTCTCTTGGAATTTTTTTTACAAAAAGCATTACCATAAGTTTTAGGAATGTGACTTAATAATGTATGCATAGATAAATGATGTACTGTATTAGTGTATATATACCTATAAAACAATTCTTATTTACTATACATATAAACTATTTTCGGTATTCCCCTACTTGTATATGTCTTTCCTATCAATCAAGCAACCCTTTTCCTCATATGTATATTGTATTGCATGTGTATGATAATCATTATATACATTTTAACAATGTACTTTCTTTTTTCCCCACGCGGGCCCTTAATTGGTCAATAAATTGAATTGAATTGTATTTCATTGTAAAGTAAACAGTGGGTTGACTTGCATAAATAGCTAATTAAGCGAAGCTGCCTGTAAGAATTCTATGGATGTAATACATTTCTTATGTTTTCACATCTAAAATGGTGTTTAATGAGATATTAAATTCTTAATCTAATGATATCATAAAACACAATCCCTAGTTATATAGGTCAAGAGTTGTTAGCATATTTTAAGCTTTATCGTAATTATTACAGAACAGTCTTACACGTACGCAAGCACACCAGGCCATTGCATGTGGAATCATCTTCAGATGGTGTACATTCAAGTTTGTTTAAATCATGACCCCCGGTAGGGTGGAGCCAAAAAGGCTGACCCAGGTTTTACATAGGGATTTTTGGGGAAACCTTTAAAAATTTTCTTTTCAAGAACCACTGGGCAAGGAAAGATGAAACTCTATATTAATATAATATTAATATGGAACCATCTTCAGGTAGTGTAGATTCTAGTTTGTTCAAATCATGAGCCCCTGGGGGGTTAAAATTCAAGCCCCCCCTTTAAACTTTCAGTTCTGATCTGATATGTGCTTTTTCCTAGCCAATGTGCTCAGGTGAGCGCTGTGGCCCCTGGGCCTCTTGTTAATGATGTTGTCATGATGCGTGCCCTTATGAAAAAAAACGTATAGGACTGAGGTTGCTTTAAGAGTGCCTAAAACCCATTAAATGGTATCTCAAATAGAGGGAATGTCATATGATCCTTGTGTCCTTGTTTTGCTTGTCAAATATCTTGGTCGATAGCATGGTCGATATTATGAGAATAGTTGAAAATAGTAAAATTTGCTTATTGACAACATTTATTATGTCCAAAGCGGTTTTGTCAAATAGTGTTAAATAAAATACAAGAGGCCCACGGGCCTTATAGGTCACCTGAGCATTATGCAACAACTTTCCAGTTACAGTGTATTGAATTTGATTCAATAACATGTTTTAAGCCAGATGCTATATGGCATTCACAATTTTGAAAGAGCACCATTGATCATCATAACAATAGACATAGCAGTCGCTTAGCTTGGTTACTGAATGCCCATATGCAGGGTAGGGGAACAAAAATGCACTCCAACTAATCAGTAATATTCATCAAAAATCAGTAGTGCCCCTAACACTCTGACATAAACCCCTGACCCTAAGTTGCACAAATTTTTAAAAGGCACCCTTAAAATTGCCTATCAAAAAGTAAATAATTTTTTTATAAATACAAAGGACCAGATTTCAAACAATAAATTCATTTCCAGTGTATAAGTAGAGCCCCCCCCCCACCCCTGACCCTGGGGCCTTGAAATTCACAATTCTGCAAGATTAGGGCCCTTGCTCATCATAACTATATAGGCAGTTCATCTGCTTCATACCCAGAGACAGAGAAGAAAATTTTCAAAGATTTCATGTATTTTCACTATATAATCAATAAAGCCCCACCCTAACACCAGAACCCTTGACCCGGGGGCCATAAAATTCACATTTTTGTAGAGGCACTCTTGCTCATCATAACTATGCACTTAGTTGGTTTATTTTATACCTAGGAGCAGAGAAGAAGATTTTCAAAGAATTTCACTATATAATCAATAGAGCCCCCCCCCCCACACCAGAACCCTTCATGATAGGGCCATTAAATTCACAATTTTGGTTGAGGCGCACTTGCTCATCATAACTATGCACTAAGTTAGTTTATATAATGCCTAGGAGCAGAGAAGAAGATTTTCAAGGAATTCACATATTTTCACTATATAATCAATAGAGACCCCCCCCCCCCCACACACACACCACACCAGAACCCTTGACCCTGGGGCCATAAAATTCACAATCTTAGTGGAGGAACACTTGCTTATCATCACTATGTACTTAGTTAGTTTATTTAATACCTAGGAGCAGAGAAGAAGATTTTCAAAGAATTCATGTATTTTTACTTTATAAACAATAAAGTCCCCCCCCCCCACCAGAACCATTGATGCTGGGGCCATAAAATTCACAATTTTTGTGGAGGCACTCTTGCTCATCATAACTATGCACTTAGTTTATTTAATACCTAGGAGCAGAGAAGAAGATTTTCAAAGAATTCCTGTAATTTCACTATATAATCAATAGAGCCCCCCCCCCCCCCCCCCAACACCAGAACCCTTGACCCTGGGGCCATAAAAATCACAATTTTGGTAGAGGCACTCTTGCTCATCATAACTATGCAGTTAGTTAGATTATTTAATATCTAGGAGCAGAGAAGAAGATTTTCAAAGAATTCATGTTATTTCACTATATAATCAATAGAGCCCCCCCCCCCCCCACACACACGAGAACCCTTGACCCTGGGGCCATATAATTCACAATTTTGGTAGAGGCACTCTTGTTCATCATAATTATTTACTTACTTGGTTTATTTAATACCCAGGGACATAGAAGAAGATTTTGTTTTGGTATTTTATAATAATTGTTGCATTGCGAAGTCACTATTTTTTTTATTTCCACTTATTTTATATCCTTTTATTCTCTTTCAGCAATTTCATATGTGTTAATTAATTTTTTAATTCTGTGTAAATTCCATCAGTAAAGAGAGAGAGATCAATATATAGAGCATTTTTTGAATTTTTTTTTTAAAATAAATCTGCATTATAGGTCTCAATTATATTAATTACCATAAAACTGTCACCAATATTCTAAATATCAATTTTATGAAAAGATAAAAAAGGTACTTTGTTGTAAATTGTGTAATTAATTTCCTTTACATCTACCTACTTTCTCATTGGAAATGTGCATGCAGTGTACACGGTCAATATCTGTCATTTTATTAAAAGGCAATGTGAAGTAAATGGAAAAGAACTGAAGAAAAGTAAGGGATTTAATCGAATTTAACTTTAAATGTGGTAGAACCTGATGTCATTCAAGGGAAAACAAGTGATAAAACTGGGAAACTTGAATAGAAATATATGAGAGTACCACACCAGACAAAATATACGGGACTATAAATACTTGTACGCAAGTTAGTAAAATTATCAGGGCAGAAAGCCATTTTATTATTTTGTTTGGATAATCGGGCCGTGTAAACCTGACCAGCTTCTTTCCTGCTGTTTTGCTCAACATGAAATGCATTACCATCGAAGATGATAAACTGGAAATAGAATGTACCAATGTTATGCAATTTGGAAAATGCGATTGTACGAGTTCACATTACTCCTGTATTTGTAAAACATGTTAATACTTATAAAGTATGGAAATATAAGATAAGATTATAAAACTAGAGGTACTGTGAGCAATGAGCTCAATAAATGAGACCCCCCGCCTCCCATAAGATTATAATAGAAAAGTCCATGTTTTGTTGTGGCCAGGAAACCCAAAATATATGTCGGATCAAAAAGTAAACTAAGAGTGCACAATAGAAATATGTAATAAAGATTCTGTGAAAGTTTCATTAAATTTCACTCAGTGGTATAAGAGGGGTTGCGGATGAGAGATGGGTGCCCCATGGCGTAACAAACGGATTTACAGACGGACGGAAATACCGATTACTATATACCCTCCCACTTTTCAAGCAGGGGTATAATAATGTTTTACATACGATGGCAAATTCTGTGTCATGGAAATAAATCTAGACAAGAGCTGAACTCCATTGTAAAAAACATTAAATAAAACTCCGATATTAATTTATGATTCTAGATACACAGTTTTACATATACACACTTCTACATGTACTCCCACGCCTTGTAAGACGCAAAAATATCTTATTTAAGCAGAATGCACTTATATAAATTGACTTCATTGTTGAAACTTTTATACGACCTAACGTATGGTGTTATGCGATAAATGCACTGAGATAAAATCAAGACTCACTTCTAACCTTTGACATCTGATTTCCTGTTTATTCTATAAGAGTGTAATGAAAATGTCTTGCAGCTGCTATGTTGCTTGTTTTCTTAATGTTTACATGTATTTACTGTAACAGTTGACGACAGAGATTGGTGATTTTTTTTTTTCTCCCAAAGTTATCTTTTACATATTAATAATGATTTTTTTTTTTCAATAAATAAAAATCATTTAAAACATTTTGTTTTTGTACACATATTAACGTTATAAAAAACGAAGTTTGTTTGTTTGTTTGTTTTTTTTGTGTTTTTTTTTTCGCTGTTAGTTTTTTTTTTTTTGATTTTTTGAAAGAGCATTACGTAATTTACATATAAATACAGCAATGAATTAATAATTGAATACAGCTCCCAAAAACTACACAGCGCAACGATTTTTAAATGAAATAAAAAAGCTTTAGCACGAGAGACAAGGGGAAAATAGTACCAATCAGTTAAACGAGCATTTAAATCACTGTTGACCATCAGTGTCCGCTATAGACCTTGACTGTCTGATATGCGCGATACACCCCGCAGGATAGAGACATGCATTACCAATCTAAGCCCGCGCGTGTTACAACATCATCATTTGAATCGAATGAGAGGAACACTCGGAGTTCCTCGGATGGTTTGTACCTCGCACATGTCTGAATGGAGCGTAGCGGAGTCAACCGAGGATTGCCGATTGGTGTTTGAATTACGAATGTAACAGGAAGTATGACTGTGCATGACATTGTTTATATTAAGAATGGAAGAGAAAGTGTATACAACTTAACTTTTTATCAATGGAATATGTTGCAGTAGACATTTACATATACCTAAACATGTGCTGATTGGTGATAGGGTTAAGGGATTCATTAAAAAACAGACAATTGGAAGAATCAAGAAAGTATATGTTGGCTTTACAATGGTAAGTCGCATTTATTTTGAAAGTGAGATAGGTATCATGAAGAATAATTATGTTTCTGTCTTGATAAATAGTTTGTTGATGCCGTGAAGATCATGATTTGAAGCATCAAGATAAATAAAAGGAACAGGTACGAAATGGTTTATAATTTTATGAAGATAAGTAAGTGGTTTTCAAGTTGATTTTGTAGCCCCCCCCCCCCTCCGAAGCAAACACTTTGCAAGTACAAATTGAATGCGTTGTACACGTACATTATATGATTTCAAAACCTTCCGTAATCTTCACTTAAAGGCTTTGGTACATTACTTTTAATATATATAAGGTTTACGAAAATAGAACGTAAGGTTATCTCAAGTTTTTCCAAATCATACCCCTGCCTTTAGTGTGCTGTCACAACAGTACATCTAAGCCAGCAAGGAAGAAATATCAGGATATATATATTTTTTTAAATCTTAGACTAGAAAAGAAGAAATTAAAAAAAAACAATATATTGAAAAGTATCCCCAGGGGATGTAGGTACAAATATGTTCAAAGCATCTGCTTTGGGATAGGGCAATGCAATTGAAATAAAATGCCAGGAAAGCTTCATTATTTTATTCCTTAATCTGATATTAGCAATGTGGCCTCTTTGGGCCTCTTTCTCAAATTCTGTTTATTTGAAATGAATTCAATTGATTGTTTAAAATATGAAATTCTATAAAATATATGTATAAAAAAACAAAAATATGTAACATTAACATTTTGTGCACCACACACAGACTTTGTACATGTGCTTTTATCATAGGGTATAAGCTGATGGTGATACGTCCAGCATTACTGCAACTGCGTACCAAGATGTCTCAGGATTAGAAAAAACAACACATGGTCTAAAAGATACTAGTGTAAAGAGGCCAGAAAACATTGTTTAACAAGATATCACCAGTGTTATATTGTGATGATATTTTTCATGTTTTAAAGGAAACTTTGTTCTTTTACTCAAGAAAAATCAAGGTGAATGAAATATATTCAACAGTTTAATCATGAATGGATGGCTTATTCGTGTAAAAGAAAATTCATATCAGAAGACAAACCAACTGGAAAAGGAAACCCACCTTCCAAACAGAATTTTCAAAACGTCAGTAGATGTAATTCGGGACTTAGCTCTTGCAAACCATACCATAGATGTAACATAGAGGGATATCTTTGTTAGGGATAAAAATGTATTATATCAACTCTTGTAATTGTGATTGTGTTGGACTTGGATGTATAACTCTTAATTCTCTTTGGAATGACTACATAGTCTATTGATGACGAATTTATTAACTATTTTTAAAGATGCCGTGAAGATCATGATTTGAAGCATCAAGATAAATAAAAGGAACAGGTACGAAATGGTTTATAATTTTATGAAGATAAGTAAGTGGTTTTCAAGTTGAGCTGTGTTTATTATTTATAATGGTGTTCATCCTCATGGTTGCCACTTTTACTTGTGCAGCTTTCATTCCTTATGCTTTCTATATGTGTATTTGAGAGTATTAAAGTTAATGTTTTTTATTGCTTCAGTAACAAATTCATAGAGGGAGTAAATGAATTGAAATATTGAGTCCAATAATATATTTTGGACTCTGATGGAAGTACTTTGCTTCAGTGTCATGCATGGGTTCGCAACCCATTACAGATCTGATATACTGTAGATGCAGACACAGAAAAAAATCGCCAAAATCACAGGGAATTTAAAAACCCAAAGTTTTTTTTAATTAGGGAAAGATATTGTTTTTCTTCTGTTTACTAGCAGGCAAAAAAAAAGTAAATAGCGGGTTATTTTTTTGTAATGTTTATATAACATTTTGCGTTTATTGAAAGATTCACATTTGTTTTGAAAATGTATACACATCTTTGACATTGTATTTTATAATTATATTAAACACATGTTCATAGTTCCACTTATTATTGAATTGCGAATTTATCAACAAAAAATTAAAGAGAGTGTAAGATGTATATTTTCGACGTTTTCTGGTGAATCCACCAACTTTGTGTTCATATGATATATAGAAATCAACTTAGTCATTGTAATTGGAAATCTACAAATGTTTCTTTGATTAATGTTTTGGTGGACCCACCAAATTCCCCACTTAAAAAAATTAGGCAATGCTGATAATATATATCTATTTGGTTTGTTTTTGGTGGGTCCACCAAGTATTTGTTAGTGAAATTAACAGAGCCCAGAAATTTGTTTTTCTGCAGGTTGGTGTGTCCACCAAACGACTTTCTATATTTAGAGACAGATTTGTTATCTTTGAGTTACATGAAGATTTTCGAATTTTCTGGTGGATCCACCAGGTTTTTGTATTAAGTGTCTCTACGTTATTTTACAACAATATTATGATTGCCTTTTAATTTCAATATTTTTGGTGGATCCACCAAACTCCCCACTATAAGTGAACAAGATAATCATTGTAATTGGAAATCTACAAATGTTTCTTTGATTAATGTTTTGGTGGACCCACCAAATTCCCCACTTAAAAAAATTAGGCAATGCTGATAATATATATCTATTTGGTTTGTTTTTGGTGGGTCCACCAAGTATTTGTTAGTGAAATTAACAGAGCCCAGAAATTTGTTTTTCTGCAGGTTGGTGTGTCCACCAAACGACTTTCTATATTTAGAGACAGATTTGTTATCTTTGAGTTACATGAAGATTTTCGAATTTTCTGGTGGATCCACCAGGTTTTTGTATTAAGTGTCTCTACGTTATTTTACAACAATATTATGATTGCCTTTTAATTTTAATATCTTTGGTGGATCCACCAAACTCCTCACTATTAGTGAACAAGATAATCTTAACTTGACAGTGTATCATTTAAGAATTCTTGTGACTTTCTATTTGTATTTTTGGTGGATCCACCAAGTATTTGTAAGAGAAAATATGAATGTCTTGTTTGTTGAATTTTTGCATTTTGGTGAGTGCACCGACTTTGTATAAAGGACGTTTTTTATGTGGTTCTGCATCTCAGTTTCTTTCATTGGGTTGTTTCAGAATTTTAAAACTGGTGGGTTCACCAACGTCATTTTAAAAATTTTATCGGGAATTTCACCACATTCAATTTTTGGCGGAACCACCAAAAATCCCCACTACTGAAAAATATTCTTGCTATCTCTATTTCATGTAATTCAAGGGTCTTCGTATTTTTGGTGGACCCACCAAACTATGGTTAGTTCACTAATTCTTTGAATTAATTAGAGAATTATGTATTGTAAAAATCACTCTATTTTTCTTGGTGGAACCACCAAGATCAATATTCATTTGAAAATATTGATAATTTCTAATCGGTGCATTCCCCAATTTTTGACTGCTAATATAGAAAACCGATTAATAATTTGTCTGTTTTCACATAAAAATTGGTGTTCTCACCAATTTTCAATGTATTCAATAATGACAATGAATTAAAAAAAATGTTGATTGCTGAAATTGCATTGTCTTCATTTTTCATTTTGAATTCAAAAAAGAGGACACGAATAGAAAATCCTCTTTCTTAATGGAAACAGTTTTACGATATGTCTGTTACACTTATGATTTGCGATTTGAATTCTTCTTGGTCAGCAACTCAAACCAATGAAAATTTGGCAGAATTGTTTTCAATTTATACTTGAAAAGTATGAACAGCTGGTTACTATTCTGCTATTGAATTGTATAACTGAGAAGAGAAAACGTATAAACTACTGTAATCTGATAAAAGATATGTTTGCTTTAAACCTTATCGTCTTTACTTTATTTTGCAACATTTTATATTCAGCATTAGTTTGACTTTTAATTGGCGAGATGTATGTTTACTCTTTAGACACATCATCGGTATTACAAGTCAAAAATGAAATTGTTTTTTTTCTTTTAATATGTAACAAATTTGACTTTAAAAGCATACAGAATACATTCATATAATCATAGCGGTTCTTCAAACCTTACCAGGCTAAAAATTTTGCATTTCCATCATACAATTTTCTTTGAAAACTTTCACAATTTATTTTTTTATAAGGAAGTATGATAACAGCATTCTATTTAATTAAAACAATCACTATTAAAACTTCTGGTACAAATCCGTTTTCTTTCAAAAACTGTCCGCTAAAAATTCCCCTTGATGTTTGCAGTCATCATTTCGCGAGTTCCGTTGTCGATACAATGACTTAATCATCGAAGATAATTTATTATGAAGTCAAATGCTGACAGACGTTTTTCATTCTGTTAGGCCATTATTTACACACCGAAATTTGCAAGAATTTTTCTGTTATTTTCCTACCATAATGTGGAACACATGGTGGGTATTACCTGTCGGCAGGGGATGCTCACTCCATGGCACATGATCCAACATCTGAGGTTTTGAAGGTCCAATTTTGCTCTTCACCTATTTTGTATTGTATAATTAATTGTTGAACTCGAAATCTTGGGTATTGTTTGTTATCTCCATTTATTTTATTTATTGTTTAATTTATTTTATCAGAAGTGCGGTGAATTAAAAAAAAAACAATGTGCATTGCGTTTGATACTGAACCAGAATTAAAATTTTTCAGACATAAAAACTATGAAAACACTTCAATACTGAAGTTGTGTTTTTGTATTTATTCAGTTGGTTCTACAGTAAATGTAAGTGTTTCCATTATATACTCCATATGAATTAAAAATAATTCTCTTGAGGTACGTTAAACAATAAACGATCAATCAATCATCTCTCTGTATGAATGCACGCCCTTTTAAAAGATCTGGTATTTTCATGATAGAGAATATGGACATGTAAATATGCTAAAAAGACGGTGTACTTTTCTAACTGGTGAAACGGAATGATAAAAACATTTTACCCATCTCAACAGAGATACAGCAATGTAATCGTATGCATTTGTTTGTTTGTGTGTGTGTGAGAGAGGGGGTGTGTTTGTTTGTGTGTGAATGATTGGGTTAGTGCTGAACGAAACGGAAATGGTGTAATTTGCCTCGAGATCGATGCCGAATGCTGCTTTAATTTATAGATGAGCTAGGGATACTCTCCTTTGCAATGCCATTGTTTCAGGAACTGTTAGTGGTCAATTTATTATTTTCTAAAAGGGTTCGTTAATTGACCGAATGGGTTGTTTAAAAAAAATAAATGGGCGAATTTTGTTTGCTCATTGTATTTCAAAATCTAAGCCCCCTACATGATGTGACTAAACTCAAAACCAACGCTAGCTAGGTTACATGATTTTAAGATATTTGAATACTAAATATACATATAATGTAACGAAATTTAATACAGAAATCAGGGTTTAAAACAAAAATATCTTTTGTCAGATTTCAATGGTTTAATTTTTCCTTCTTAATGACAGAATTCAATAGCAAGAGGGGCACCAGCTGTTCATCAATTTCAGGTATAAATTTTGTCAACGTTCTTATATATTTTCGTTGGTTTGAAATTGCTTGCAAAGAAGAATTCAACTCGCTTATCGTAAGTTATATTTTTTTTATATATTTATTTTATTCAACGACAATTTTATCAGGGTTTTTCCCCTCTCCCTGTCGTTGTTTTAATGTGTCTGGTTATGTAATCGTGTTGCATTGTACATTTCAGTCTCTATTAAATGATCTTTTTTTGCCTTGTGTTATGTTTCTCCATTTCTTTACATTAAAAAATACATTTTTTTTATTATTTTTTCTGAAAAAATTAACTTTTATTCCCTGTATCCGTGTTTAAGGAAATGGTTTTAAGACATTTTTAAATATTCCTAGTGACACGTTTTCAGATGAAGTTTATGACATGTGTCGTTATCCTTGCTATGCTATTTTGCCTGATGAAAGAAACAGATGCAAAGAAGAAGAAATGGTGCGCTTGCTACAATGGACTTTGCTACTGCAATAAGCGTTCTCTGGATATGTTGAAGGTAAAGGCTGACTTAGATATTTATTTTTCCAGTAAATTAATGAGAGATATTGTAGACAGACAAACTGTGTTAAATTTCGGAAAAAAGATACACAATTTGGTTTGTTTAGAAATTCTTATTTTTCTCATGCCCAATACTTGCACTTTTGCAATAAATCAGACTGGTATTTTACATGTAAAGGTGCAAGAGGGCCATTTTTGTTCCCAATTAAATGTTTATTTAACTGGAATTTCAGTCTTCTATCAACATATTTCCATGTCCATGGACGTATTAAATACACTTAAAATACGTTATCAGACCTAGACCTTTCAAGAAATGTTTTATTGTTATTTATATCTTAATTCATATATGAAAGGGGTAATGACATACCCATGAATACATGAATTAACATCGTGTTGAAAATTTTGAATTTACTAAGAGGAGGTAAACACAAAATTTACAACATGATAACCTCCCCTTAGTAAATTCAAAATTTAAAACATCATGTAAAGAAATTTCGAAAAGCCACGTGCAGTCAAATTGAAAATGGTCATGTTTAACACACTGTAATTTATTGAATCTCCATTCAAATTTGATTTTGCTTACTAATTTAAAGAAGCTTTTATTTCCTTAAAGGAAGATGGAAATGACCTTGTGGAAAAAATGACAGTAAGTCTTTTTCATGTATTTTTTAAAATAATTTTTGATTGAGAAATAATTGCTTAAAATATTTTTAACACATGGTGTGGAATAATTCTAATTCGTGGGGGGTCATTGTTCGTGGGTAAACAAAATTTTATTGGTCCGTGGGGACATAATTTCGTGGGTAATTCATATATACAGAAGATTCAATAAATAAATAAGTTTGTAAAGGGAATGTTCGTGGGGATATACATTCGTGGATAAGGGTGAACCACGAAATCCACGAACACCGGTCCCCTACGAACATTGATGATTTCACAGTAAACAATTAAACGCGTGATTACATTTGTCACAGGAGGCGGAGTTCGCTAAGAGATTATTGAGAGCTGGGATGAAGTAATTTGAAATCAGAAGTGTGAGTAAATTTTACTGTGAATTCTTGGCAAAGATCATCAGAATTAATCATTTTTTAATATAAGTCTGATTTTTTTTTTTAGGAAGAAAGACGTTTAATCGAAACAAAAGTGGAAAAACATTGGTGTCTTGAAAATTAATAAATCTTAACTGATTGCATTTTATCAATGAGTTACTGTTCGTTATCTCCATATATCAAATCAACATTTTCTAAAGAATGTTAGGGTTTATTAATTTTACACTGCTACGTCGTCTGTCCGTACATGTCTGTCAAATTTTCTTCCTCCGCAAACTCTTCTTTCATAGTTTAACCAATTATTATCTTTCAAAATATAATACGCAGTGTCTTATAGATAAGCAAAACGGTTTTGGTATATTATCAAGTTAAATTCTGAGTCACATTCTTCATACTCCTTGTATTAGGTTATTGTTGAATTGTCTACGAAGTATTCCGTTATTTTCGGATTACGCAACTTTGACAGGTGGGCAGGGGATGCTATACCTTCATGGCACCTAATCCTTCGTCTAATGTTTAAGAGATCCGTGTTTGCTCCGTTTCTTATTTGTATTGTTTGAAGGGACCATTAAGCTTAATCATTGTTCTTTTTCCCCATATACATGTACTTGAAATGGTTATTCTGCTGTATACTTGGGATTTGAATATACTAAAATATTCGATATAATCAACACTTTCGCCTACGCGCTTTATGTTCAAAAGTGAGAAATATCATTGACCAGCACAGTCATAATAAACTGTGTGAGATCACAATAATATGTCAACGTGTTGCCTGTGTTTAATTTCATAGCTATCGGTTACATACTGAAATCAAAACAAACGGGAACATATATACTGCAGTAGATGTGATTTTGCTGGCCTCCCCTTCCTGATACATGTAGTTCGTTTTATTATTACTGAAAAAAATCTTTAAGGAAAATACACATTTCAATCATCAAACAATGACATGAATGCATGAATTATAGAATATAGATGAGTGGACTATCCCCAGTTGAAGAATAATAATGGACTGGATGACAAAGGATTCCAACAAATATGTAAGAATAGTATGTGGTCTTTTTCTCTGTTAATACAGAACTGAAATATAATATGCATTGTTTTCCATCATCTGAAAAATACTTCTTTTCAGAAGTAATTTGCAATTACAAAAGGTTTTTCATTTTTCACCATTTTGCTTTGTGCAATACAACTGATTCCTTTTATTCTTCAACAAACTATAACTAACAAAAAAATTAGTAATATTAACACTGAAAATTGAAAACGTTTTTAACAATCAAATACTTCAGATATAATTATGTAGCATGTATAAATATGCAAAGTATATCTCTTTAGGATGAATATGTATGCATCATAAAATTTCTAGTTATTTGGATGGCTAACCTGAGCTGAAATCTCAAGTGAGCTTTTCTGATCACCCGTCGTATGTCCCGTCCGTCTGTCTGTCTGTCTATAAACTTTTTCACATTTTCAACTTCTTCTCAAGAACCACTGGGCCAAAGCTGAAAGAAAGGTGGAAGCATCGTAGGGTAGTTAGAAGTGTAGATTTTAGATTTTTTAAACCATGACCCCCGGGGATGGCGTGTGGCCAGAATAATACGTCAAAAATTGCAAATCTCAGTGCTATTGATTAGATACACTTTCAACTGAAACTAATGTGATGCAGTTATTATAATAATAAAATAAATCTGATTCATCAATAAAATAATTGTTTGATTTTATTTGAGTCTATCAGTGTCAAAGGGACACTGACCCATTGAATTGGCTGTAGATACACTCTCTATAACAATCCTATCGCTTCCTGGTGTCCAGTTAATAAACCGTGGTGTGAATAGGTTGATAAAAAAAAAAACATGAGTTTTATGCATTTTTCCGCCAAGGCTAAATAAATATTACATTCATAAAACAAATATTATTATACAGGGTGTTTCACAATATATGCCACACATCTAAACACAGAAAGATATATAACAACAAAAGCTACATGTTTATTTTATATATCATTTTAATCGGCAGATAGTTAAAATTATTATTTTGATTCAGAAGTATCAACATTCTCCATTTCAGTTTCTATGGCAACTAATGTTCCTCTCCAAGTGACTCAGGCTCAGAAATTTCTGACCACTGTTTTGTAAGTTTCACAGGATACTTGAGACATTTTCTGTATTATATCTGGCTTCAAGAATCCTCAAAGTGCATTTATATATATTTTTATTTAAAGTTGCATTTAAATAAATGTTTCTTGAACCGGCTCCGAACATCAATAGGTTTTAAATGCTGAAATTGTGTGTTCAGACAGTCATTCGAGTCAAATTTAGGATTCTTAAACGCACTTGATACGCTTACATGTACTAGATTTGTTATGCACAATCAATGTCCCTAAACTCAGAATCGACATTTGTGAGGTTTTTTCAATGCTTGATTAACTCTGATATTGTTCTCAACTCTTCTTCATCTTTTAAATGGGGGTTGGGGGATGGGGGGGGTGGGGGGTTAGGCTGGGGGAAGTCAGGGGGTGGGGGTCAGGATTTAACTATCTTTCATCTTTACATTGTAATTTTGTTCAAACTCTCTAATTATTCCTTACATATGAAAATTAATCAGCAATTTCTGGTCTGGATATTTTTCATCATCACACCCTGCACAATATTTAAGATATCCCTCTTATAACTCAAGTTTAAATTTGAATTTAAAGTTTAAAAGTTTAAAATAAAAAAAATTGCTGCAAGTTTTACGCCATTTTAAGAACAGCTGGAACTACGGCTTCACTGATTATATGATCAGTTTCTTTATGGTATATTATAATTTTCACGATACTTTGCAATATCATAAATCTAGATCAATACACTTACCTATAGCACAGGAGTCTGAAGTTATCGTAAAAAAATCAAGAAAAAAAAAACCCACCCTGAACTAAATAAAAACCACTTGTTTTTTTAGTTAAGGTGTGAAATATTTGTTTTTCCGAATTTTATTTTTTTTTGACGATAAAAACTTCAGACTCCTGTGCCTATAGTATTTTGGTATCATGCTCGATTTTCATGCCCATTTAGATGTGAGACATATATCATGAAACACCCTGAAATGTATAATAGTTTAAGAGTTACTCAGAGCGTTAGCTCAATTTAACAAGAGGCCCATGGGCCACATCCCTCACCTGAGCACATGGGCTAGTTAAAAGACACAAATCAACTCTATTGAAAAGTTTGTTGGGGGAGGGGAGGGTGAAATTTTTATTACTTGAGAATTTCACTATATCAATAAAGCATACATGTATATTTTGCCATCTTTGAGTAAAAGAGTTTGAATTTTTTTCCTATAATTCCTATGCAAAGATTTGATTGCCCATTATGGCCCCACCTCACCCCAAGAGGTCATGATATGAACAAACTTGAATAAACTCTAACTGATGATGTTTCCATATTAATATCACTAATCAAGATTTTTCAAAGATTTTTCCTATGATTTCTATGTAAAAGTTTGATCAGCCATTGTGGCCCCGCCTTACCCCTGGGGGTAATTATTTGAACAAACTTGAATCTACACTACCTGAGGATGCCTCCACATAAGTTTCATCTGTCCTGGCCTGATGGATCCTGAGAAGATTTTTAAAAGATGCCATTAATTTTTCATTAATTCATAATTATTTCCCATTGAAAAAGAGAGTTATAGCTATTTAAAGTTTAAGCCAATCAGATTGCAGCGCACTGTGTATACGTGTTCTCATGATAATTGCTATAAATCATGATGTAGGATATCCTAATGCATGGCTATATTCAAAATTTCAGAGGATTTCGTCAAAAAACAAGAAAGATACTTTAGTTTCAGTCAATGAGAGCGAAGCGCACGTGCATGCGCGTGAGATCTTAATATTTCACCATGTCATATTGTCTGTGCTACTAATATCTCCTTATATTAAGAGTTTCAAAGCATTTCATCAAAAATATAAAAATTCACGCCTATCTGAATTAAATCGATCATTTTACGTGTTGCACGTTCACGCTCTAATAAGCAAGTGCGCGCAAAATTGACCTTCGTTCCACAAATCTACATAATATGCCTACTGACCCTAAAAAGGTTTTACCTAAGTCGGATGTGTACTTTACAAAATCACTCACGGAAAAAAAGTACCCAGGAAGAAGAAGAAGAAGAAAATTTAGCGCTAATTGTAACATGGACCGTTACAGATGTTCCCAAACGCTCAAGTGTTGAAAGTGCACGCTCAAAATGACCTTCGTTCCTCAAATCTACATAATATGCCTAATGACCCTAAAAAGGTTTTACCTAAGTCGGATGTGTAGTTTACCAGATCACTCATGGAAAAAAAAATACCCAGGAAGAAGAAGAAAAATTAGCACTAATTGTAACGGGGACCGTTACAGATGTTCCCCAAACGCTCTCCAACTCCCTATTGGTGCTATGTTCCCTGTAAGCTTCATTAAATAGGACAAACTCCATGCATTTGAGACTTCAACAACGCTTACCCAGATGTGTACAAATTCATTCAAATTTTAGCATTGCACGCGTGCGCATGTGAATGCATGTGCGTAAATACCATATAATCTTGTCTACACAATCTATCTATTTTAATATACTAAATATTAAAGTATGAAATCCAAAAGTATTAAAAAATACCCTCATTCAAGTGTATTTCTGATTTTACTCTTTTCGCGTGCACGCACGTGCGTACATGAGCATGTTGACCATACCTTCTTGTAGAAATCCATTACATTTATTTATGTTCTAAATCCAATCCCGTTTTGGTTGAAAACCAAGGGAGTTATAGCTATTTTATAGTTTCAGCCAATCAGATCGCAGCGCACGTACACGCACGTGTATGCATGTGCATGACGACCATACCTTCTTGTAGAAGTGCATTATATCTATCTATGTTCCAAATCCCATCCTGTTTGGTTGAAAACCAAGGGAGTTATAGCTATTTAAAGTTTAAGCCAATCAGATTGCAGCGCACGGTGTGTACGTGTTCTCATGATAATTGCTATAAATCATGATGTAGGATATCCTAATGCATGGCTATATTCAAAATTTCAGAGGATTTCGTCAAAAAACAAGAAAGATACTTTAGTTTCAGTCAATCAGAGCGAAGCGCACGTGCATGCGCGTGAGATCTTAATATTTCACCATGTCATATTGTCTGTGCTACTAATATCTCCTTATATTATGAGTTTCAAAGCATTTCATCAAAAATATAAAAATTCACGCCTATCTGAATTAAATCGGTCATTTCACGTGTTGCACGTTCACGCTCTAATAAGCACGTGCGCGCAAAATTGACCTTCGTTTCACAAATCTACATAATATGCCAACTGACCCTAAAAAGGTTTTACCTAAGTCGGACGTGTACTTTACAAAATCACTCACGGAAAAAAAGTACCCAGGCAGAAGAAGCAGAAGAAGAAGAAAAATAACTAGATGCGTTCTTGTTTCTAGAGCAACAAGCAGGTCTTCCGACCGACTTTTTGATAGAGTTCTATGCTGCGTCATCCCATGAAATAGATTTAAGAATGTTTTTGTTTACGTTAATTATTCACAGCAGTTTTTCAACATACGAGGGGTGATCAAAAAATTCGAGAACTATTTCTACATCTACAAAACCACAATTCAGATTAGAATAAAATTCGGCACACACATAACCATACACAAGGTCTATAAACAGCATATGCTGAATAAAGTTTATTTCTTTGTTTGTGACGTCACAATGTGAGAATGACGTCACTATGTAGGTCATTTGTGACGAAAAATGGTTGTCTCAGTCGAACTCTTTCAACAAACGACTGTACAATTTATTGTATATCTAAGAAATCCCTCTGCAGTATCATATAATAATTTGTACACAGTTTATTGATCTAAGTGGGTTCCTATAAATTTAATTAATGATTGGATTGATCGTTTTAGTGAAGGTAGGCAGATGTTTAAAAATGAAACTTGTCATCTTGCCCAGTGAAATCAAGATTGTAAAGATATGTTTTTTCAATTAAGCAATTTGCTATCAAAGACCTCCAATTAACACTTTGAAAAATAGATGAATATTTGAACAATAATATACAGGTGACTCTCGATCTCTCGAAGTTCAAGGGACCGCGAGAAAAGTTCGAGAGATCGAAGGGTTCGAGAGATGGAAAGTAAATAAAATCCGGAATTTTCAGTTCCAATCGTCGAAGTTCTACTTTTACAAATACCGGAAGTATATGTAGATAATGTCATTGCACGTTTTCAATCGTATTTTACAGGTAATTTACTTGATATCAACAACAATGATTGTATTTCGAATAAATAAACGAATTCCTCAAGATTCAATATTTATTTTTTCCTATTTCATGATTACACGAAACCCGAGTAGCAATTGTAGGTTTGGCTATTCCGTGGCTTGATCGGGTCCTTCACAAGTGTTCACCAGATTTTTTCTTAATCGGTATTATGTCCTTGAGAAAAGAATTTGTGTAATATTTCCCATACTGGGATTATGTAGACTCTATATAATCATAATAAAGTTCATAGTCTATGGGAACTTACTGAAACGAACATCTTCAAATTAATTTCAAAAAATTATCGTCTCGGTTTCAATTCAAAATAAGTTGTGAATTTTTTTCTAATTTACCCTGTGAATGATAGCCAATTAATTATAACAACACAAGGACGACCCACAGGTGTAGTGTCATCTATGTAAACACCCAATTAACACCTCCATGCCAGCCCATGGCCTTCACGGTTTCCAGGTAAATCCAGATTGCATCAATTTTACGCTTGATTGGCGTGTATACACGCGCAATCAAAACTTCGAGAGATAGAGAGTAAAATTCAATGAAATATGTATAACGGGACCCAGGTTTTGGTTCGAGAGATAGAGAACTTCGAGAGATGGAAGTTCGAGAGATCAGGAGTAAATTTGCTTAGTTATATAGAGGAAAAAAACGGGACCGGAGGTTCACTTCGAGAGATAGAGAACTTCGAGAGATCGGAGTTCGAGCCATCGAGAGTCACCTGTAAGTATTAAATGACTGAGATATCGTTTACTTTAGATTTTTAACATATTAGATATGATAAAAAGGAGGCACCCATTCTCTATCCACCTTGAATACAGGTCTTTCCCGAGACAGAAGATTTGTGTTTTTATGGTCGCCATGCTTATTTTTGTAAAGGATATTCTTATCCACCGATTCCGTTGCCGAGATATGACCATTTCTGACAAATGAACTGTTCTTGTCATAAAAATTAACTTTTAAATTTTGTGACAGAACGCTACTTAGGGGGTCACGTGACCGCCAATATCACGTGACTCACACATGCGCAGAACGGTGGTTGATGTGCATTTAAATCGGGGAGGACCAATTTAAAATATAATCAACATTGAAATCAAATTTTCTTCTTTTTATGGAAGATATACGATTAGTTCGCGAACATTTTATCACCCCTCGTAGATCATGATTGTTACAGGTTTATCTTAAAATATCTCATAAAATAGCTTTTAAAAATCGGTGAAATCTTCCAGACATATTAAAAAAGAGAGAAAAGTCATTTGCTACTGAAAAAAAAGACGGAAACAAAGAAAAAATGTTTTGAACTTTTTCAATTGATTCATTACAAATTCGAAAGAGCATGCTCTATGCATTATTAATTTTTAAAAGGAGGTGATTTCTTGATTTATCCCTTATCGTCTGAAATCATGTCATGAGTCCATAAGTATGATGAGATGTATTTAATTTTGAGAATTTCAATTGATGCAGAAAATAAGATTTATTAATGATTTATTTTGATATTGTTTCACTTACAAAAAATGACAATGCTTACAGGAAACTAAAGTTTACGATACTGTACTACATACCGCATATACTTGCCTTTAAGTCGGTTTTTTTGGGAGTTCAATTTTAGTCCAAAACTCGATGTCCGACTTATAGGAGAGTCATAAAGATATTGGTATTTTTCTGTAAAGTGAAATATAGTATTTCATATATATTTCCGACAATTACTGAAGAACAAAGCCTTTTTATGTACAATCGTTTATGCATTCAAAGATTATACATATTGTACATAGAGTACACCTATTTAATTATTTTAAAAGTTTTATTTTTATCTAAGTGTGCATTAATCATGTGTTGAATGATTTAAAACTAAATATAGGCGTTAATTGAAAAAATATCAATTAAAACAGCCAAAAACATCAGTGCATTGAGTTAAACTGATTCTGGCGAAAAAGTTTACTGACTTATAAGCGGTTCAATGGCAAATCCCTCCAAATTAACCTCAAAAAGTACAACCCACTAATAGGC
Organism: Saccostrea cuccullata; assembly: GCF_032062105.1. Lineage (NCBI taxonomy): Eukaryota > Metazoa > Mollusca > Bivalvia > Ostreida > Ostreidae > Saccostrea > Saccostrea cuccullata. Next base: position 52,544 of record NW_026937144.1, read on the forward strand.
GGGCCGACGTATAGGCGAGTCTAAACGGTATAGGATCAATGCACTTAAATCTCTCTGAAACTTTGCTTTATAATTTTTTTCATAATTTCGATGCTTGAATAATTTCAATCAAGTACCAAAAATGCAATTATAAGAAACAATATACAGAAGTACAAGTTAAACCTTCATCGAATATAAAAAATTATGAGCCTATTGATATTGAAGTATATAATACATAACAATCTGAAACGATAAAGATGTTTATCAGTAATCAATAAAGATGTTGTTAGGCTTAAAACGAGAGGTGGGACTACTTTATTAAAGAAATATCTATTCACATCGCACAAATCATCGTTGAATGAGCTTATCTTGCTATTTTAAACTTAATGCAACAAAATATAGTCCTACCACTGAAAGTTTTGCCTTCCAATATGACGCCAAAAGTTTTTTATGGAGTAAGACATAAAAAATCAAAAGAAAAAAAGAAAAAAATAAATAAAACATGCGTGTAATAATTGAATAAAGTCTCCTTTACTATACTAACAAAAAGTGTGAGATTCAGACATAAAAAGACAATTATGTAAACACCACTATCAAATTACCATTACCAGTCTACTAATAATATTATTATGTCGGAAGGATAAACACGAGAGGGGAGTTAGCATGTTATACAACAAACCGTCAACTAAGTATACAAAATTAATGTATATAAGTGCGAGATTTCAAATGGTTTATAAGGTTGCAGGTGCACGAGGTACATGTATCCTCTTAAGCCTTTTTTCCATGAGTGTTGTTTTAGCAACATGTAGTTAGAGAGAACGAAGTTGAGCAAGCATGAATTATTAATTTGTAAGTATGTCAGTTATTGTGCATGATAGAGTTTTGAGAGATGAAAGTGGGCATATGGTAGATTTGTGTGAGAAACAGGGGGGTTAGAGAATTGTCATGGTAGTCTTGACAACACTTGTGCTGGAATTAAGTTGGAAGTCAATGTGAGTGGTAGTGCTTTTTAATTGTAAAGTCTTTGTTTCCCTATAACAATGTGTGCTTTGTAGATATGTAAATAAATATGCACAGAGAAACAATCGTTATCAAGCAATGCTAGACAAAAGGAGAACCGCATCACAATAGAATTCCTCATTTCAACCCTATTCTCTCAAGATTTTCTAAGTATATTAGAGAATATTAATGTTTATGAAGTGTCAAAAATAGTAAATATGTTAAAATAGGAAGAAAGAAAGAAGAACTTTATACCCTAAGAGACTTGCAGCGAAAAGTTACAAATTCCAGATATACATGGGGACGGTTGGTTCATTTTCTGCAGAATTACTTCCTTTCTGAAGTAATCTTTCAAATTCTAATCCTGGCATCTTAAAAAATTCTTCACTATTATATCCAAAGATTTTTCTTTCGTTTCGATTGTAATGTAACAGGTATTGTCGAATGTATTTATTTTTTAAATTATCGTTGATATGGTTAACTACATGTAAATGTTGCCTCCGCATATTAAACTAGAGTGTTTCAAGGAACGCTAATGTCGCCTGTTTTGTTTCTTTATTAAATAAGTAAATAATATGAACATAAGAGTGGTCAGTTTCCTACTTACCATAAGTATGATAGTTTCTTGCATTTTGCCAACAAAGAGAAAATGGCATCCGTGGATTAGTATAAGACTGCCATAGAATCTGTCAGTCAAATAAAGTATAATTTCCTATCTATCAAATGAATAATTAAATTGTAATAATTAGAAATTACTATATATAATTTTATTAAAATGTGTTTTCAAAAATCCTCTAAAAAGATTTCATCTTCTCTTTACTGCAAATGTCCGTCTACACTCATTAATGGAATACTGATCCATTTTGTATTTTCATAGTATTTTAGTAATTTGTTTTTATTGTAACTAATTCTCATTCAGTTTCAAAGTACATTATCATCAGCTCAGAAATATGTATAAATCCTAATTATTTGAGTCCTACCCCACAAAATTAAAAGATTCTTAAGTTAAATGAAGCTGCAGGGGGTATTTTTGCAAAGTAGATCAAAGGTCAGGGTCAGGTGTATTTTAATGCTTGTATAATTTTTCACAAAATATTATTACAAAAAATGCTAAATAGCATAGACTTACCTCTTAAAGTCAAAAATACGCTGTATATTTGCATTATGAATTATTTTAAAAAGATAAATCAAAGCTCAAAGCCAAAGGTCACCAGATCGGTAAACATGGTAAATTACAAAAAGCCATGTTGCCAAGCAATACATATGCAAAATATCAAATACATACCTCTTATTTCAGTATTTCAGATATAGGGTGTGACAAACGGACGGACGGACAGGCAGACAGATGCCAGATAAATTGATCCCTAGGTGCTGCTGTGTTCTGCTGGCGACACAATAATAAACAGGAAATATGCTTAAGAATTATTGTTTTATCAAAATTAGAAAAAAAGGATAACCAGAGCAAAGCTCGTTGCAAAGCCGTTCTGTTTTGACCGGAAGTGAAGTGAACTAGAGAAAGCAATGACTTAAAACGTGTTCAATGACTTTGAATTTTCAATTTTGCGTCAAAACCTGCAAAATAAGCCATTTAATGCTACTTCCGGTTTGACCGAAAGTGAGGTCGACGGAAGGAAAATTTGGTTGGACGCTTCAACTATTTTCAGTTTACACCGGAAGTACTTCTAAGATATGCTTTTTGTTGACAATTGTGAATGTGAACATAAGTTCTATTCGCCTTTATTCAGAACTGTTACTTTTTACAAAAAAATCTTGAAATTAAACATCACTTCCTGTGTCGACGGAAAGTGACGGATGCAAAATTAAAAGAAGAAATGCATATTTCAAAAAAATGTTTTATCATCCCTGAAAATATCGTGATTCAATCTTGAGTAGTCTACAAGAAGATGCTTGGACAAAATGACAATTTAAAAAAAAATCGGACAAAAAATGCGACCAGAAGTGATTTTTTTAAAAAACTGAAAAAAACAGTCTGGAGATATTAAAACGATGCATCATTCTTGAAAACGTCTTTGAAATCGGTTCAGTAGTTTCCTAGAAGTCACGTGTACTATGAACAGGGAATGATAAAAGAAAACAAGAAAAAGAGTAAGGTCTTCCGAAGAAAGGCGGAAGACCTTAATTATCTGTTTACTGACATCAATATCATGATTGTGCTTATCAATTTGAAAGTACTTCGAATCGGGACATCAATGGGACATTCAGCAAACAAAATAATTCTTTATTTACAAACAAAATGTACATTTTTGATTTCATTTCATCTCTGATCCAAGAATATATAATTTTAATTTTTTTTTTTACACATTATCACGGCCAAATATTAAGGCATATACATATGTTTCCATAACAAGATTTGCTCCTGACGTTTTGAGCAGATAATTTTTATCTTAACCTATATTTGAAAAAAAAATCTGTATATTGTTTTAATTTTCACATTTAATTTGGATTCTACCATGCCAGTTTTTAACTATATTCAGTTAATACTCCATGATTAAATCTCATACTGAAAGCAATATTGAGGAACTATATTTGTGGCGGAAGATTTTTTTTAGAAGAAAATTGTCATCTTTTGTCTTCTAAAATATTTAGAGTATGTTTATTTTGGATTCCTAGTTTTACCTGCAAGCCTGTCCACAGAGTTATTATTTTTTTTTTTTTGCAGTGGACTGTTTTATACTGGTCCTCAATTATCTGGTTAATAAACTGTCATGAATTCTATAGTCATATTTTATAAACAGTACAGTTAGGTGCGCAATGGAAATATCGAACCTTTTTTGTTATTACAAATGTATTTGAATTCATAATCAGGGTGGCGATTATTTTTCAAACATTATTTATATTTAATTTTTAATTCAATTGTAATTATTGTTAAAAACTATATAGTGAGGACGATTAGATTTTATATTTAGACTTGTCACGTGAAGCGACGATCACATTTTCTTGCAAAGTTAAAAATCGACGTTTACTTTATTAATATTTTCAAAAGGCATTGTAGTTTCTTAAAGTGCTGCTATCCTATCTAGATTCTGCAATCTCATTGTTTAAACCATACATGTATGACAAAATGATGTACTTTTTGGTGGTCAACGGCATGAAATATTGATAAAGTTAAAAATTCCCCCAGGATCGCTGCGCTTTTTATTTACCTTAAGACTTCTAGAATTGATTTGTAAATGTGATCCATTGAGTGTATACCTTTTCTCCTGGTTGATTTAATAAGACCCTCACATTGCCCTTCGATGTACTTCGATGTACTTGTATATAAATATACGGCAGTATCAATGAAATAGGAGATATACGGAACATATGTGATAACATCGTTAAGAAGACATTGAATCCATGTTCATGGGCTATAAAATATCTGCAAATGATATTTTATCTAATTATAGAATACATTTTTTGTTGGGAAAATATACAAACTTTGTAAAATTTTACAGAATGGTGTCACATCGACAAGTGCATTGCGATCAGTGACTTGTTTGTAACTTGTTTAGTGGGATTTAACACCATACTGTTGTAAGTTTTGATGTAGTTTGATGGTTTCTTACGAGTAAAAATAGCAAATCACCTCATTTTGTGGTATTTTTAAGTTGGTTTTGTATGAAGTCATAGTTAAGTTTTTTACGTACAAATAAGGCTACGCCCCTTTTTTGTTACCTTAACTGTGCTGCGAATAGCAAATATATATGAAAATTAAAAAAAGAAAATAGCCCTAATCTATGGTTATTATAAAAAGATTAGTTCAAATTTAGTAACATCTGAAAATAAAGATCACAGACCCCCACTTTGATGTTCTTTTCTGAATAAACACATCGTTTTTAACCATTCTTCTAAAATTTAATAAAACAAATGTCATTACTTTCAAATGACATTCTTGCTTGCTAGATTGTTGATGCCAGAACATGAAAATGTTTGAGTGCAGAAAGGGCGAATAACTGAAAACGCGAAGTAAATGGAAGATTTATACGTTGTAACAAAGTTTACTGCGTCTATTTAAGATGAAAAAAACACTGTGTTTGTTACCATAATTTATTTGAACAAAAATATTTGAGGAAAAGTTTTAAAAATGATTGATGTGTAAGACGTATTTACAGTGCAAAACGATTAAACTCAATGCTCTGTAGAGCCAAAAGAAGCGCTTTGACACCCCATTTTTTGTTTCGATTTTTGATAAAGCTACGTGTATATATACTTGATAAAAAAGAAAACTCAATACTTTTGATTTCAGAAACCAACCTCCTTATTATTATTATTTTTTTTTGGCAAGATGAATATTTATTTATTTATTTATTTGAATTTGAACCATGGTTATATTGAAAAGATTAATGTACTATTGTATATCTTTCAAAATGATGATTTAATATAAATACATATACATTCATAGTTATCACGTATTTCAATGTTGATGAAAATGTTACATGATACTTGTGACAGCGGACATAAGCAAGTCAGAATATAATTATACAATGAATTCTTGAGGGAACGAATTTTAAGTAAAAAAAAATGACTGTAGTAAACGAGGATTGTTCATTTTCGAAAAGTTCATTATTCTTCATTCATAATCAATTCAAAATATCATTTGTAAAAATTTTTGTTTTGTTAATGTTTGAACTTTTATTCGATTCCATTTGAAAGAAATCAATTAACTTCAATTTAAGGACATGATACAAACAAAATATGGAGGCCTGGATTTGTGTATATCCCTGGGTATACTCTTGCTGCAAATGATGCGACAAATAAATTTCTAAATTCTACGACGTTCAAACTTCTACCTTTCCGCAACCATTCGTATTAATCTATACGATTTTTTAAAATTATTTTTACTTTGTATAAATCCATTTATTGTGATTATTAATTTTTTTAATGAAAAAAAAAAATAAATAAAACTGCACGGTTAAACTTGTTCATTTTACTATTACTCAAGTCTTCATTTTATTTTAATGACAAAAGTTTGTCTGTATCATCTGACTTCATACTCAACATGTTTTGTAACCACGGACCATACTTAACTGCAATGTGACGTCAAAACAAATCTTCAAGACTTTCTCAAAAGTAATATCCCTTTACATTTCACACAGTTTAATCCAATACCCACTCATTAAAAACATTTTTTCGATCACTTGACATTTATTTTTTCAACAATTGTTTTCTGTTGTCAATGAATTAATTTCATTTGCTGCTTAACTTTGCTTTCACAAGATCAGCAATTCTGAAACGACTACGCCTTCCATGACGTCCCAACTTTTATTAAACCGTTTCTTTACATATTGTCTGTCCAGTACAGTCTCTGTCACTAAAATACTGTCCGTACCATTTACACACACATGTACTACTCACTTAAAAAATATGTTTTGATCCCTCTAATACTTTTAGACTTCAAGCAGAATTTTCCCAAAGTATAATAACAAAAATTACATCGTTATATGCTGCTCCATGATATCCAAATCGTAGTTTTTACTCAGTTTCAAGGAGGACTACTTACTGTATCTTTCAACGAAGCAGAATATTAAGCCATAACTTGGAATATTAATCAATGTAACAGTTCTTAAATATCAAACGTTTCGGAATTTTTCGTTTTCTCTCCATTTTCAGATTTTACACTACGAAGAATATGACTTCAGACATTATCTAGTGTAGTGCTTGTAAATTACAATTTTTTGACCTGCGCAGCAGGTTTAGCAGTGTCTAAATCTATATCAGTTTAATATTAATCATAATATTTGTAAAATTATTCTAAATTTTAATACAAATAATTTAAATTTACCGTTTGATGATTTCTACAAAATTTTGAACAGATATGATTTTTAAATTTAAAAAAAACAACATATGACAGAAGTCCACGATTTTTCCGAAAAATCTTTATTTATGACCCAAATCAAATTTATGAATTCTATGCACAGTAGATAATTTTTAGCTTTACGTAAAGCGAAAAAAGAAACAATGAAAGGGGTGGAGGGGATAGGATGTTCGGGGTGTATTGCTCAAACAAAATTTGTTTTTCATACATTTTTTTTTTCATTTTCTATAAAACAATTATAGAAGACGCATTTCAAACTGTTTCCACGATGAGAAATCTGACCCACTTTAATGTAAATAATGATTTGTTTCCACTTTGAAATGCACAAATGTTGCATAAATTATTTAGATTGATTACAAAAAACAGTCACGTATTTGTTACTACAGGTATATTATGTATGTTAATACCCGTGAAACTTGCCTCGAATGATCCCTGATGCAGATGTGGCCATTCCATTTTGTATTAGGGTTTAAATAAGTTCATCAAGTATCACCTGCAATGCTGAAGGTAATAAGGATCTCTTTATTTTAGATTCACATATACATATACATGTATGAACGATAAACATGTTTTATATTGAAATAAAAAGTCGTGAATATTTTAAAAAGGTTGACTGCTCTCTCTCTCTCTCTCTCTCTCTCTCTCTCTCTCTCTCTCTCTCTCTCTCTCTCTCTCTCTCTCTCTCTCTCTCTCTTATACTGGTAAAAAAAAATAAAATTCACAATAAATGTAATTTTGGGGGAAAATTCCCCTACTCAGTGACACAATATTATCATCGTGAGCCGACAGAGGGCAAAAAAAAAAACGTTGTTCAAAAGTTGGCATGATGTCAATTTATTTTTAAGATTGTTCAAGTATGCAGTTTTGTTTCTGTTTTTGTTTTTCAAAACAAATTTAAGAATAGTTTGTTGAATTAAAGTGTTGAATTCTGAAGGAGTAAAAGAACATCCATTGTATAAAACATTAAATGAAAGTAAACAAAATGCAAATGTGAATAAAGACTTATAAGAAACATACTGTAAGCATGTTGCATTGAATTGTGTATTCCCATTAGCGCCTTTTGCGAAAAGCAACTTCTGCTAAATAAAGTACAACGCCCGGTGTCATGAACATGTTCTTAAACTTGTCCAAAACTCAATATTCGCCAAGTATCATGCTCGCTAAATACAATACATTTATAGAAATCATAAATCAAACTGTTCGTTTTCAGATAACTTTTTGTTCCTCGGTGTAGGAACCCTCTCATTACCAAATAAAATGAACATTAATACCAAAGAAATACCTGTTTGTATGGCAAGTCGATTTGCAATTCATTCGGAAAATAGAATTAATCTTAAAATTACAGAGATATCTCTAATTTTAAGAGAGATGTCTCTTTAAAATAGATATATCTCTCTTAAAGAGATGTTTCTCAAAAAAAGAGATATTTCTTTCACTTAAAGAGATATCTTTTACACATAGAGAGATATCTCTTTCTCTTGGAGAGATATCTCTCACACTGGGAGAGATATCTCTTCCATTTATAGAGATATAATTATATTTCACCTTGAGAAATATATCTTTTGATAAAAGAGATATCTCTTTACCTAGAGATATATCTTTTTCACATAGAGAGATACCTTTGTTACTTTGAGGGTCATCTTTTCTACTTTGGGAGATATCTTTCCAAGTTAAAAAGATATCCCTCAAGGTAAAAGAGACATGTCTCTACGTTTACCTTAAGATATATATCTTAAAGTCAAAGAGATATCTTAAAAAATTGTCAAAAAGAGGTGTCTCTCAAGCAAATAAAGATATCTCTTTACCGTAGAGGAATATGTATCTTCATCAATTTTATTTAAGGGGGATGTACGGCCATCTTTTACTTATCAGAGACGAAAGTAAACATTCCTTGAAACTGACTCGTTTTTGCCAAACACTGACTAAAATGTTGTCCAAACGGTTAGAAAGCTATAAATATGATGTTTTGCAAGTGGTCCTCTACATAAAATGCACTCACGTGCACAAAAAATGACTTTGATGTGCACTTCAGAACTGCGCAACTGCAGACTTCAATAGAGGATTTAAAAATCTGAAAAAATATGAAAGGTGAAGATTGTTGTTCAGGCTACAACCATTTGTTGAGAAAACAGCTGAATCTTACACAATAAAGTTGTAATTTTATCTCAAAGTGGGGTACCCTTTCCATCAAATGAGTGCCATAAATCATGAAAGTAGTCCGTGTCAGTCAGCGACGGAGCTATATTTAGAACAAGACAAAATCCATTCTATACTTAGACCTCGTGTTTTTATGGAGTAACGTTATGGCTATATTTCTATATTTAAAACATTAAAAATAATAATAGAACAAATATAAATGCTCCATCTCTTGAAGTGTTTACAGATATTTACTAGTATAAATTAGATGTAATTTTACAGAGATAATTTGTGAGAAAGAAATGAGGAATCAAAACAGGTGATAAAAGAGGAAAGTAATTAAAAAATAAGATCATGATCATTTCAAAGAAACTTAAAAATCCAAACCGCCATAAACAGCTCATAAAATTTAATGTAAATAAATATGTATTTCTTCCTTTTTTATTGACCCTTTTTGAAGATCTGATTTTTATTGTCTATTTTAGAACATTAATTGTTTTTATTACCTATAAAAATACCTTATCCTAATCCTATTTATTCAACTGACTTTTAACTGTTAATCTTCATATATGATTAAATTTGGATGGTAATAATTCATTAGATTGGATGAATTTTTTTTGTATAATATATGATATAAATATATCGTATAACAAAAGTTATGTTGCCTATGTCACGAGGATAATATTTAAAATACACATGTACAATTTTAAGGTATTTTTGAATAATAGTTGTTCATATATAATTTCTGTACGTAATGATTGAGAATTAGATTATAAGGAATGAATTTAATAGCTTCCCAAGATGATCATTGATATAACCTGGGTTGGAACAGGTTAACAGGTTTGCGGTTGATCAAGTGTCAACTGCTCCAACGCAGATTATACAGTTTAACTCGAGTAGCTATTAAAATTTATTTCTAAAATCCCATCCATATTTTTTTCATACGAATAATGGTTCTTGCAATTTAATGACCATTGAGCTGTATTATATGAAATTCATAACATGAATGATGAATGCTACAAATGTAAATCCAGATTTTGTGTCTTGATGCTGAGGAGCATATTATCCTTTTCATGGGAAGTGTAGTAAAACTCTTTTGCGGGACAATTTAACCATGTTTGGAGAAGTTTTAGATTACATATAACTAAATTATGTTTATTAAACAATTGCTTCTACATTTTCAGCAAATTATACCATTCTGGTCTACAAAAGAGTAGTACTGCACTTATTGTAAATGGGGCTAATTGGAGCAAAGCTCATTCGATAATTATACCTTGGTACATGTGAATAAGAGAATTTAAAATGCTTGTACAACAGAAGTCACTTCTCCTGCAAACCAGTGTGTTCAACATGTTCTATGTCATCTTTGGATGTCCATCTCATTAGGAATGAAACCTATAATACCCTTTCCTTTACAAATAAAAACTGTTGATAAAAAAATTAAATGATATTTGCATTATTTATTTTTCATAACAATAAATAAATAAATTTGAACAATATTTACACACATTCACAAAAGTACAATGTATATCTTTTTTAAAAACATATATATATATATATATATATATATACACTTGACATCATATACACAATATATGACCACAAAAAAAAAAATCATGAGAAATAATTCACAATGAAAAAAGAAAAACATACAAACAAAACCTAACTGTTCATTTTTCATCAATCAAAATAGTAAAATTGTTTCCTCTCATCCATAAAATCTTATAATTTTGAAAATACATAGAAGTTATTCACCTATTTGATACATGTAAGGACCAATATTCATGTTATTGACTTAGAAACTATTTAACCAGAAGTTTCTGATGAGACTGCAGCTCTATTGGTTTAAACTTGTAACAAAACTAGCGAAAAATAGCATTTGAACTTGAAACTTTGCAACAGCAAACATTGAAAATTTATCATTTGTTAATAGCCTTCTTCTTGACAAAATTTGTTGTAATCAGACAAAAGCTGGAGGAGTAGCAATTTAAAAATTATTTTAAAGAATTTTCTATTTTTGTTAAGCATGGCATCACATTTCATCAAAATCAAATAAAAAAACCAACAATAAACAGAAATATGAATCTTTGACCAGTAAAGCTAAAAACTAGTGATGGAGATTCTATTTAGAGCTAACAACAAATTAAAAAAAAAAGGCATATTCACACATAAAAATAATTGGAAATTGTGTGTCACTCTTTGAAAGAAACAAGAGGCCCATGGGCAACATTGCTCACCTGAGCACTGTAGCTAGGAAAAGAAGCAAAAGCCATGCAGTTTACTATTGAAAAGTTTAAACCCAATAGTACTCCCAGCTATCCCTTAAGAAGAAGAGGGTATGATTTGAACAAACTTGAATCTACACTACTAAAGATGCTTGCATATTTCTTTTACTACCTTTTCATTTGATCTGACATTGTTGCCCTCCCCCCCCCTCCTGCCCAACTAAAATACAAATTATGACTTTGATGTCCTTGAATTTTTTTTTCTATATATTCCAATGTAAAACTCTGGTCAGACATTGTGGCCCAACCCTACCTCCAGGGGTCATAATTTCAACAAAGTTGATTCTACACTATCTGAGAATGTTTCCCCATAAGGAAATCTTTCTTGGCACAGTGATTTTTGAGAAAAAGTCTAAATTGTTAAAAATTTACGAACTGACAAATGTCAAACAATATATGATCAGAAAAACTCACTTGAGCTTTTGGCTCAGGTACGCTAAAAATGGAATAAATACATGTATGAAAAAATAATCCGGTAAGTTACAAGTTTTATCCTAAGATGTGAAGAATAAAGTATATAGTTGTATGTACATTCCTGATAGAACTCTACACAGTTCTTTACATTTATTTTTCCTCTAACATTAAAATAATGTTCAAAAACATTTATTTTTTGGTTCAGAAAAAAAAAAATAAAATACACAAACATTCATATGAAATAGAGAAATATAGAAAGGATATGCACTATCATGACTATTCACAACAGAATTCCAGTAAAAATATGCATATGGATGTAGTTCACATGAACATTTAAAACTAGAGACTCCATATCATCATCCACACTGGCAGAGTTATTCTCAAGATATGAAACATTGAAAGTAATATGACCACAGAAACGAAAGCATGTAAGATAAAGTCTTTTCCAGTTTCAAGGTAAATGATGCCTTGACAATGACTTGACAGGGACTATTCCATATTCAAATCACTGACAAGTCAACCAAGAAATGGGCTTTGCCTTCCAGTTTTTAATTGTTTTAAAGCTGTATTCGTGTTGTCCACTGTCCTCGGCATCCTTTTAGAAAATTGCTTTTGTGTAAACTTTCCCAACAGAATTTTATCCAAATCCATAAACTGTTCCACTAAATTCTGCAAAAAAAAGTGAGAGAGAAAATATGAATGAATAGGTGATTTAATTGAAAATAAACAAATTCCAAACATGCGTTGAAAAAATAATGCACAGGTGGCTATCAAAGACCTGAATTGCATATCACTCTCTTGCTTAATTCTTCACAATGATTCCTTTCTGCCAGTTTTAATGTATTATCATCTTATACATGAAATGGGTCAAAAATAAATGCAAATATGCCTGGTATTTCTGAAGTCTGTAAATCAGTGAAAACACAACTAACCTTTCAGTTCATTTCCTTAAACCTAATTCAGCACTGCTTCATCTTATTCCCTTGTGTAACTGTAATGCTACTCCCCTTAAGTACAACAAAGATTACTGTGCCAAAAGCCAACTGATTCTCTACAAAGTGCAAACGGAGGAACCGAAAACCTAAAAATATAAGACAAAGTGAAGAGAGAATTAAGAGTAAAATATACAAAAAAATTCTCATACACTTTAAAAGTACTATGAATGAATGGCCCTTTAACTTTCAAAAGAAATATGATCAGTCTGCAAATAAATATTTAAGATTTTAAAGAAAATATTTCTCAAAACTGAAAATATTAGCTATACACAACTATAGGTTGTAGGTAGAAGGTCTTTAAGTAAAATATACATGTACATGTATATACATGTAACACAATACTAGATCTGACACAACAAGTACAAGCCCATGGACCACATAATTCATTGAGTCTATTCATCATCAATATCTTTTGTCCTATATACAGTATTTCATATGTATTCCAATTTATAACTTTGATGACCCCACCCTAAGCCAAATGTCATGATTTCAATTATTTTGAACTTATACTAACTGACAATGCTTCCATACTCAAATGACTAATTATGGTTTTGAAAAACTTGAATCTTCACTACATGAACATTTTTTTCCTGTGATATTCCTAAGAAAAACTTTGATCTCCATTGTGACTCCAACATACCTGTCAGGGGTCATGATTTGATTGCATTTGAATCTAAAATGTGTAATGATGGGGTTACATAACTTTCAAGTTTTTTTGGCCCAGTAGTTCTTGAGAAGTAGCACATATAATTTTTCATTAATTTTTAAATTTCTCCTTGATCCTTAAAAGATGGCTTGGACCTCCATTTGAACAAACTTAACTTCCCTTTACCATATAATGCTTTAATTGTGGTATGTTTGTTTCAACCTGGTTCAGTGTTAATTGAAAAAAAGTAGAAAATGTAAAGTTTACATATGGATGGAGATAAGCTAAAAAGAGCTTGTGATTTTTCATGATAAAAATGTGATTCCTGGGACAGAAATCTTCTGCATACCTACTCAATATCCTCTAGTTATCAAGTTTCCAGGTACTGTGGCACAGTTCTGATGACCAAATACAGGATATCAGGGACCTGGATATATAGACATCATTTCCACATCCACATTTAATCTGTAATTACAACTCAATAATGATACCTGGCAATATTAGTGGATAACAAGTGATATTTTGTAGAAACTTAAACAATGTTAACCTGGAAAGTATTTTCTTTGACATGGAACCCTATCTCGACAAAAAGCCCATGGGCCACATCACTCACCTGAGAAGTGCGACTAGAAACAAGTGAAAATTATTGCAGTATATATGCATAAGTTGTCCTGATCCTAAAAGATGGGTTTGGTTGAAATTGGTGTAGTGGTTCTTGAGAAGTCAAAAATGTGAAACATTTACAGACAAACAGACAGCAAGACAGACAGTCCACAGATGGACAAACTGTGATCATAAAGCTCAACTGAGCTAAACATGATAATACTGTACATACATGCACAAATTAGATTTGTTGTCAATGTGAACAGTTAATAAATACCTGGTGTTTGAAAGTCTTGCATTGACAGTTTATCCCTGGAGAGTTGTTTGTGATAGAGAGTGGGGGTTGGCTGAAGGTGGTAGGTGTGGCTTGTCCGTCATCTGGTGTGTGTATTTGACTTCAGGGTTGGCTGAGGTAGAGCTGGGAGGGTCATTTTGGCCACTTTCTGCCTAAAGCTTAAGGCTTGAGAGATGTGAGCATTAGGTCTCCCTGTCTGAGGTTTACCCCCGGGTAACACAGACTGGTAGGAAGCTGACAGCTGGGAAATTTCCTGTACATGATACGACACAGTGTTTAAGACAAACAGATTTTATAAGATAACTACCCAATCTTCTATATTGTTTTAGTGAAAGTGTTTTACACCATAAGCATCTTAACCATTCTTTTAGATTTTAAGCTGAGCAGTCAACAAGGCAGAGCATAATTTCCATACAATCTCTTTTGAAAGCATTCATTTTTCCAAAATAAGACACAACTTATAGAAAATTTACAATCTTGATAATCTCAGATATCTGAGCAAAATCAAGTTAATGGAAAATTATTTTTAATAGTGGTACAATGGAGCTTCAGGTATCCAGACCACAGATATCCGGATGCTGCAGTATCCAGAAATTTTTCCTCAAGACGGAATTTTCAAAGTTATGTTGTCTTGTTTAAGTGGCAATTCAGATATCTGGATGCTTTACATATCCGGAAAAATTGACTAAGAACTAAAGTGTCCAGATAAATGAGGCTCCACTGTATATAGTAGCTGTAAGTTGACTTTCAAAATTTGACCTCATATGTACAACACAGACCTTCTGGTTCTCAGAATCAATCTGTTAAATACATGTAAAGTAATATCAGTATGGTGCAATTTTCATTGACATCATTCAAACTCTTACCTGTGGCCTGATCTGAGGTTTGGATTGTACAGTGAATTTCTTTGCACTGGTGACTGAAGACAAGACCTTTCAAATGCCTGGAAGTTGTTCCCATTCAGTGATACAGTAGTGCTCTGCCCTGAAGCAGCACATCTCTGGTAACTCATGGTATTTAGGGTGCCGACTCAGATTGACTGTAGTACATTTTTACTGTCCCCTGTCTTGATTGTCTGAAAACTCTCACTACAATTTCCAACTCCTGCATGCAACAAATTTCCCTGTTTACTGGAGCTTCAAGGTTACAATGTCCAAGATATTTGGAGAATTCATTGGTTATGATTTCAAGTTATGATAACTGCTGGGTGAAAAAAACCAAAGGTGGGTGAACTTCGAGGAGAAACTTTGGGAGGTGAGTCTTGTCAAAATTTCCCTGTGATAAGTTCTGAGTCTTGGCATACTGAGAAAATTTTCTGTTCAGTGATTATCCAGATATGCCAGATTTTCAGGCTTTTTTTGGACTTTAGCTCAATTTCTGGTCTGCCTGTTTTGGCTGGCAGTGATTCTAAATCCTCTAGGAAGATATCGGAGCTGAAATTTAATAGGTTGTTGCTAATGGAGGACAAGTCTGGGTTACTAGGAAGGCTCAATTCAAACGTGTTGTCCTGTGACTTGGGTGGCATCTCATCTGTCACTGCAGACCAGGCACTGCCAGGGGTGGAGGGGACACTCAGAGAACTGAAATGATCCATCAATAATAAAAAATTCCTTTGCCTCAAAAAGACAACATGAGTTTGTGACACCATGAAGTTTGAGCATAATTTTGTGAAATATGAAGGTATAAGTTTCAACCATTCAAAAGTTATGGTAAAACTTTTGCTGACAGAGAATCCTGAACATGTGTTATTATTCGATCCGTTTAAAGCATTTCATTAAAGGTACTTATCTTAAATACTGGACTGGATACAAATCATTTGTGTGTTAATCATTGCATTTGTTGTTTTTTTTTGTCTTAATTACATATGCTTACCCATTACTCCCTTGGCTGAATGAGAGCTGAAGATTTTTCAGGTTGTGATTAAATGCATAAACTTTATGGAGCTGTCATCTTCTAATATCTGAGACAAAATGTCAGACATCAAACTTTGAGAAAATGTCTCCATCAGCATTGGCATCATACCTAAACATAGAAATGAATTTAAATATGTGTTACATAATATTTTCTAAAATGAATATTTAACATATCTATCAGTACATGTATCATACATCTTATCATTAAAGTTTATTACAGTCAAGATTATTCTACAATATTTTTGTAATTCTGTTTATGATCATTACTCTATCATCTATAATATTATATATTAAGCAAGTATTTTATATATAGGATTGTTTACGCTAATGAAATATGAGAAGCAAAATCAACGAACAGTACTCATTATTTTCTGACAACTGAAAAATCAATATTCATTCTTTTATATTTGTATTGTGCCAATGTCAGAGAAAAAATACCATCAGATTGGGTACACTTTATTGTTTACCTCTCATAATAGTTGACCTGGTCAAAGAAGCCTGAATCCATCTGAATAAATGTGGGGTTCACGGGATTCCCCTCCCCAGCCTCTTTTGTCACTCCAGTACAGGTCAAAGTTCCCCTTCTCTATGACCCCACCTGTAGTGCTGCCTTGAAAATGTCTCGGGTTGAAAGTTGCCACATCACACATGTTGAAGTTCTCACCTTAAGTTTCCTGTAAGATGCAGTCTATCCTTGACAGTTAAAATCAATAATTTTATGACCAAACAAAGAACATATCTTCACTCATGTGCACAAAAGCATGCACCAAAAACATTGAATTATCCATGTTGTAAAATTCACCTAGGTTCAAAACAGATTTTAAAGGCTAGCATTAATGTCTACATATACGCAAGTTAATCTATTGGAAAATTTTACTTCTCTGGAAGCAAGGGCTACAAAATTACATACCGTAAATCTGGAAATTTTTCTTTTTACTTTATTTTGCCAATTCGCTTCAAAATGCTGTTGATTAATTTTCACGTTTCAAAATTTTGCGAATGACCACTGCTTTGTTTACATTTTCTTTAGTTATTATTTTTAAGAAAAATATTTTTGCCAATGCATTGAACTCGCAAATTTGCTAAAAATTCATCTACAGAAAAAATTTTTTGGATTTATGGTAAACATCTGTTGTTACTTATTTTTTTATATGCAGTTTGCATAGTTTAGTTCTCCACTAAACCCATATACATGTACATATTTGAAGAAATGAAGAATGCTTAAATTTTCAAATATTTTACATCATTCTTTATGTTTTTAAAAGATACAGTCATTCTCAAGTCAAATAAAAAAAAAAATCCTGGGTTCGGCATAAAATATCACAAGAGAAACATGGGCCACATTGGTCAAATTTTCATTGTTTGAGGAAAATATATTGGTTCTGTCATTCATGGGAATTTGATTTTCTGGTTGATGAGTTGTTCAGTAGTAATATGTGTGAAAAATGCATTTCGTGGTTGACATAAAATCATGGGTCTCTTCATTGACATGCCTTGAACATGTTGAAAACCACGAAATGAAACCCCCATGAAAATTATTGATTTCACAGTATTTCAGCAGTTACAAAAATGTCACTAAATGCAAGTTTTTTTCTCTGATTAATGAATTTGTTTTTCCATGTTTACTTACTGTATCTTGTTTGTTAACTCTTATTTCCAAATGCATCTCCAATTTAGACTTTTGTTTAATGATAACGATATGCACAATTTGAAATAGACCCCATTTCATCCATGGGGCACTATGCTCACCTGAATTACTATGGTCCATCTTTTCTTTAGCATCAGAATTTGTACAATTTATCACTACATTCCAATAAAAATTGTGTTGAGTTGATGATGATTCCCTGTATATACATTCATGTTGATCTCATCAACAGTGCATTTTATCTATTATGCCCATATATCCATTACTATGCATCCTCACCAATCTTTCACAATGACACTTCCTAAGGAAATAAATACATCATTTCTTGTCAGCCATCAAAATCACTCTAACAATCCTGAAATTTAAAAAAAAGTTGATTGTTAAGTTGAATATCGATCTCAATGAGATTGAAAATGTATAGATTGTTATAAAATTTCAAAATGAATAAAAAATTTATAAAAATGGAAGAATGGAAAAAGAATCCCCTTGGGAGGGGATGAGAATCTTGTATTTTTTTTATTAAACCACACTTCAAACTATCTGCATTTAATGATTTATACTACCAAAGTGAAAAAGGTCAGCTGAGTACTTTAATTCACCTGGAAAAATTATTTTCTATAGGTATTTTGTATTCTTCTTTGGAATTCTGCCACTCCGGGTCTTTCTCTGAACATGTTGAACACTAGTTTCTTGGACATTTCCCTGTGCTCTACTTTTCAGAGTCCTTTTTGCCAGCTTCTGTCCCTTTCCTGTACTTTGGACACACTGCACTGATTCAAACTACAAGTAAAAGAACAAATTTATATATGTGCATAAATACTTAGGTCTTCTTCTTATTGATTATCAGGTTAAACATAAAATAAGCAATAAAGCAATCCAATTTAAAGAAAAAAATCCCAATTACTACCGGGTATATTCCCTACCACTTTTCAAGCGGGGGGTATAATGAATGATCTGACAACATATCATACCAAATGTGGAGTACTTACCAAGATATATGTGGACTGAATAAACATATAATTTTAATAAGACTGGCATCAAAGAAAAAGTTTTTAAATTATTCCTGAATAATTACACAAAGAACACCAGTTTTATAATTACTTACACAAAGAAATACCTGCTGCAAAATCAATTCAAATGGTATACAATTTACTTACCCAAGGTTTTTTGGGTTCTCTTAGGCCAGCTATTGTATTCAATCTAGGACATACAAGTTCTGGCAGCATACAGTTTCTATAAAAACTGAACAACTTCGGAATCATAACATTCTTCCAAAGGTACCCATCTCTATAGATCCTCTCAATATACATTTGATAGGGATTAGTTCTTCTAACCACAAAATCTACCCAAGGGACATCACAAATATTCATCAAACCCTGGCACTGAAAGAAGTATTTGTGGTTCTTTTTGAGTCTGAGGCCTCCTTCAAATACCTGCAGGCAAAAATTTCCCTTCTTTGCAGCCTCTTTAAAGGAAATCTGGTTATTTTGAAGAAGATTTTTGACCTCAATTAAGCCCTGCTCCTTTCCTTCCTTTACACAACCATCAGGACTAGCAGCAAGGTATTTATGCTCTTTGTCTATGACAAGACCTGAAGGATTAACTGTTACAGTCAAGCCCAATTCTTCTTTCTTTTGGATGTATTCCTTTATAGTGACAGATTCTTCTCTCAATCCTCTCTTAGTAAAGGCATTTCCACCAAAAGTTGGATATATTACTCTTTTCACCAATGGGCCAACTGGTCTGGTAGTACTTCTACTCATCACATCGCCAAAAGATGAAGAAGTCAAACGTTTTTTCCTTTCTTCTACCCAACGAGATGAAAATGATTGGCCAACTGTTGCTTTTTCTATCTCTTCTATGGAGGAAACTTCAACATCAATTTCCCTCTCTATGTAGTCCTCACATAGTGTCTTCAATTCCTCAGGACTCACATCTGGTGTCGCCTCTAAAGCTTCTAAGCCATATTCCTTCTTCGCCTTTTTTGCATGTGCTTGCTGATGTGTTGTCTGCTTCCTTTTGTAACATCTAGTTTTGACATCAGGATTATTCTTTGATTTTTTGGAACTACTAATGTTTAATGCTCTCTGGCGATAATGCAATGCAAAAGCAGATCCTGGAGGAACACCTGTTAAGCGATGCCACACCACTGGAGACCATGCTGCTCCAAAATTCTTTCGAAGGGCTCCACCATAACACCTGCAGTGCCATGAACCGCGATTACATCTATTGAAAATTTTACCACCATCAAATTTGCACCGTATGAACATCCATGATTCTGCCAAGTTAGTGGTGAAATTTCCTAGCAACCGTTCACTCTTACTGGCCATCTTATGCAACAAAAAACTCACATCCTTCAATATTTCTGGATCAATCTTATCCCCTGATGGATAACCATATCGAGCTTCTTCAAGGCCATCTTCTTCCATTATGCCTTTCCATGTCGTTTCAAGTGTATCGGCTATTTCAGGAACATTTATATCTGCAGCAATATCATCATGGACCGAAGACAAATCTGGATTTGGTAAATCTGTAGGCTTTACCGGGTCTCTTTTCTTACAGAAATCACTGCAATTCTCGTGGTTTCCGAACACATGATGAACGGAGTTCCTGATGTCATGAGCGAGTTTCCTTACTGATTCTTGTCTATTCCCTTCAGATGATCTCATTCGAATCGCACATCTGACCCCTTTTGTCAGCCTTACTATGGTGTTTTTAGTGAGACGACCTTTACCTTTGAAGTGTGGTTTTTCATCCACCAACTTTTCAAGATTTGATCTTAGACATTTACATGCATGGTTGGCACACTCCAGCTTTGTAACATCTCGTCCCCATACTGGTACTTCTTCTTGTATCCTTGCAAATACAGATGAATCCCCATCTCCAATGAATCGCATGTATCGTAGGCCATGCTCTTCCTCTGCTTTTCTAAACCCTTCTACAATAATATGGGATTCCATTGCTTGGCTACTTTCTGTCCAATTTCGGAAGCAGCGATGTTCTTTTGGCACCATGTTTCTAGATTCTGCCATACTGCAGATGTAACAATGCTTGTTACGTACTCCAATGTGCAGAAGTTTCCCTGTTGCAGCACCAAAGATTACACCAACTCCACCCATTGCGTTGTATGTATGCCTGTGAGATCTCTTTGACCACCCACCATCACAGACCACTGTTATTGCAGGAATTCCCTGGTGATAATCATTCCTGGCAATGGCTAGTTGCTTCTCTTCTTCACCTGCTTTCCTCATGTCCTCCAGCAACAAATCCCTCCAGGAATCACCAATAGTAGTTTCTAATGAACTAAACAAATCTGAACGCATTCCTGGCACACCCATTGTTGATAATAATTCATTCAGTGATGATGACCCTCCACCTGTTGCCATTGAGCCCCATACAGCACGCATATTAATATCATGGGTTTGAGAGCCTGGGTGAATTGGACTGGTTTGGAGGTCTAAGTCTTCACCACAACATTTGCATTTGAATCTTAACGTGCTTGCCAAACCATACTTACATTGTTCTGAGACAGCATGAGTAGTGATAGAGTCTCCCGATAAATTCAATGTTCCTGATGAAAAACATTTAATCGAATGAGATACTATTGCTGTTATAAAGGAAGTAAGATTATTAACACTGATGATCCGATATCCATCAGGTTTTGCTACTTCTTTAGCAACGATGGAGACCCTCATACCATCCTCATTTCCCTGCAGAATGCGAAGTGGACGTGGTTTTGCCATTAGTCTTTTCACAATGATTCTTCCTGTTTTTCCAGGGAAAGAGGGAAACTTTTTGACAATTTTGTACGCAGAACATTTCTTGGGAATCATTTTAGCTGTTGGTACATGTATTACCTCATTCTCCGTAACACCCATCACTTTCTTCCTTCGAAAAACAGGCGAGTTCCGTCCAGTAGCCCCATTGAACTTTCTTCTTCTTGGCTTTGGTTTACCCATATTTAGTGAATATTCAAAGATATATAAAAAATCACAATAATTCCATGAATGCAATGTTCCCTTGCTTACATTATCAGTAGTCCATTCATAAAAATGTACCTATTTCATGACATGACCACAGTACACAATGTGGCATGCATGTCATCTAAAATGCTTTCTCTGTAAACACTTGAACAAAATGTCCCTCAAATTCACTATGTTCACTCAAAATCCAATAAAATCCACTGGTTTTGTAGGTTACACATTCAGAACTCAATAATTATGCACTTCATAGCATGCCCAAAGTCATATCACCCTCCTCTCATAGAAAACGTCTGAATATACCAATGTCGCTTGCATTGTTCCGTAAAATCATGAGAATCTTACCTTTGACAAGACTGTAGTCTACAGACTTTTTAGCGAGGCTCTTATGGGAGTAACATCACTGATATTGTAAAGATTATTTACGTTTTAAAAAGAAAATAACAAACTTACCTTTTATGTTCGTAGAAAAAAATATTAATCAGTACTAAACATTCCATTCAGTTCAAAATATTTCTTAAATAAGTAGCTTAAAACCTTACTGGGCCTACACTTAAATATAGTCGATATAAACAAACATGATTAGGAGAAGATAACTCGATAAGCATAGGCAACAAATATTACTCGGTTTACCACGATCGAAGAAAAATCGAACGTACCTTGTATGGTTTTAAGAAATATCGCATGATGATGCACTGTTGTGAGAAAGTAATGTGAAAATCAACACTTTGTATCATGAATAAATACTAATGTTTTTACTCACCATAAACACTCTTTCTTCTTTCCCGGAAATGGACGATTTACATACCACATTCTGGTACTGCGAAGAAAAAAGAGACCGCATGTAAAGATAAGTTTGAAGGTTTTTCGTCGAAATCATGATGATTCAAGGTATAAAGAATATATTGATTACATATTTTCTAAAACTTTTTAGTTTGTGATGTATCTATATTAAAAGAACAAATGTTTAGATTTTAAGCGGAGTAATATACCAGACGAAGAAGACAAACCAATGGAGGAAATTTTCCCGGTTTGCTTTACAACAAATTCAACATGCGTTTGTACGTTAACCATACGTGCGATCCTACTTTTCAAAGTTGCACGATCCTTCAAAAAAGTAACAATTCCATAAAATGTCTACTTCAAAAGACCATACTGTAAGTTAAACTTAGAATTTCATGTTTTTTCTACTTGTTATGGCTGACCACGAAAACACACGGTCACCGAGCCCCCCATGTTAGATATCGTGTCTTTGAGGGAAAAGGGTTCACTGACATTAAAAACACAAAACAAATGATTGTAGCCATAATGTTAATGAATCGATTGAACATAATTATTACGTTATTCCATGTTGCAGTTGAGCTGCAGCTGCGCAGTTCTATTGTAACTGATGATACTCCAATAGAAACAATACAAAGGCAATTAATCTTTTATTTTGGTATTAGTCAATGCAGTATAAGTGTATAATCACTGTGTTAAAATTTCAGACATATTGGGAAAGTATTTAGTCCAGTCTTCGTGTTTCTTAATTTAGACCTGAAAACATCCAATATGGCTGTACATCCCCCTTAAATTTCATTCTAAATTACTTCTCCCTTTACCAAAGGTAAGCTTTTTATTCAATTAAGTACATTAAAGTATTGTTAAATTTCGACCTATTCTACACTATAACTAAACTAAATATGAAAAGTAATTTTGTGTTGTGTAGCCTTCATATTAGTAACAGATGATAATTTCATGAGAAACATTCGGTCTATTGGAGTTGAGAGTATTTATTATACCTCATTATAAATATTCTACACAACGTGGTATCTGATTGGTTCTAGGTTATCAAGTGATCGGGCCGTAAAACTTCATATTTCACGGCCGTCGGCATGCTTTTCATCATATTCCACGTCTTCGGATACTTAGTGCATTTTCCCGCAATATTTTTCGTTCGTTAAAAGAAAGCTCTCGAGAGTAGTAGACGTCACAGTAGTCTGGTTTACGTCACAAGATTGATGATAAGTGCCGTCAAAGGGTTTTAGTAACTTTGCGTTAAAAAATGAAAGTGAAATTGAGAGTGTTGTGGAATTTGAAAGTTTATGTTTATTTCAAAGGTTTTATGTCGGTATAATAAACAATTCATTGCATGAATGTTCGGCAAACATAAAGATTTTTTCAGCCAAGGAATATCATATTCCCTCCGGGCGAAGCCCTCGAGGAATAGGATTTTTTTTTTTGGCTGAATAAATCTAAATATTTCCGCCACTATCATGCAATAAATGTAGAATCCCAACTTTCGTTTCCCTGAAAATGTTTCACCTTGGGGAAGAACGTTCTTATTAGTGAAACTTAACGCTCGTTATGGAATAAATGAATGGTGATTTCAAAAGAAATAAATGGGAAAAATCCAAGATTTAAAGGGAAGTACATGTACAATAATTTTATTGGTTTCTTTTTATAAGAAAATTTTTAGGCCTGTAAAGTTAATCAACTCTTCTCTTTATAAATAAGAATTTGAAAGCACCTGGGTTGTTGTTTTAAAAAGTAGTAAAACATGTATCTATTAAGATTATAAATAGTAAAGTTATTAAAACTCTCAAATACATTACGTGTCGAGATTTTATAAAATGCTTGAATATGGTATTTGTGTTTATAAGGAAGGGTATAAATTTAAAAGATTTTTATATTCCAGAAATATGATAATTGAAAATGTTGACCTTAAAATATCTTACAGTACTCTTCACCGTTTACGGTAGCTCAGTCGGTAGAGCGCTCGCTCCGTGATTGGGAGGTCGTGAGTTCGAATCTCGGTCGCGACTGACCTAAGTCG
Source organism: Saccostrea cuccullata (assembly GCF_032062105.1). NCBI lineage: Eukaryota > Metazoa > Mollusca > Bivalvia > Ostreida > Ostreidae > Saccostrea > Saccostrea cuccullata. The sequence continues at coordinate 77,064 of NW_026937144.1, forward strand.
ATAAAAAATGGGTAGCAATTGTTCCTTCGCTATGCGCTCGGCACTTTGAAGTGAAAGTTGCGGATCCTTCGGATGAGACCTTAAAAACCGAGGTTCCGTGTCAGCGGCAGGCGTTGGCACGATAAAGATCCCTCACTGCTCAATGGCACCGAGTGCCGAGTAAACGTTAAATTTTGAAGTCCTTAACCGGCATACGGTGATGTCTCCATATGACTGAAAAATTTTCGAGAGGGGCGTTAAACAATATACAATCAATCATAGTACTCTTCAAGTAGAATGTGACTTTTGCGAGT
>NW_026937145.1:0-7622 GCF_032062105.1 Saccostrea cuccullata
CTTGGTCTAGACAAAACGACAAATTTTAGTCCCGCCAAGAAAACCAGCTATACGGGTTATCATTATTGAGAAATTTCTTTAAAAAATCTCGATTTCGGATCAGATGAATTGCAAAAACTTGTATTAAAACAATGATAATCACGTGATCATTACCGGCCGCTAGGAGGCGGTCAGTTACTTGATATGAAAGTTTGAAGTCGTCGTGCGTTTCTGCGGAGTAAGAATAATTTGATAATACTATTTAACATTTATATTTTAGAATATTAAACAAAGATAGTTTAAATGTTGAACAAAGAGCACAATAATTATAAAATTAAAAGTTTATAAATAATGGAGGGTAAATGTTTCATCCAATTCTGATTGACAAACTCTGACATGACTGAAGTGCGGTGAATTATATGTAGGCATGGTCTAAAACAAAGACCGCGTTGTATATCACAATTTTACTTTCACTTTTTAAACAGCCTAAATAGGATTTGTTGTATTTATTTTGAAATGACGTGTATATTTATACATTTCTTATGGAAAATTTTCAAGAATTTGATGAAATATTGATTTCTTAAAAGCACAGAATCTTATACAATATTGTGGTCCAGGAAACTAAGATAACGCGCGTTTTACAATGTGCCAAGCATTTTTCCGCCACATCTCAGCACAAAACAAAGACTTGCAAGAGAAGAAATGTAGTGGTGGATCTAGAGGGAGTTGGATGGGTAACATCCATTAAGAGAGAGCGAGGAGCCCCACATGTTTTATATTTTTTGCGTTTTTATTAAAGTAAAAATATAGCTATGTTTAAACTTTAGTTTTGTACTTTTATTAAACATCAAACTTCTACCAGAGTTCGTTTACAAGTACCAAACTGAGTGCAGATATATACGCAGAGGTCTATGGACAGTTTGCTTATACATATATTGTACATGCATTATGCATGAAGAAAATCGGCAATGTCACATGCTAGTGTTGCATGTCACGAGGATATTTTAATAGATAAATGTAAGAAATTTTAAAAACAGATCATGCAAATTTCAGTTTCTTATTACTTTATTAAAGGAACAATTAATTAATTGGGTTGGCTGCCGATTTTTGACGCTTGCGTCAGTGTATGTTTCTTGTAAATAATTATTTAAAATAGTTTAACTTTCAATTCAGACTTTTAATTATCATAAAATAATTTAACATGACTAAATTAAAAAAAACTTCTGTATAAAAGTCTTACTGTAACCAATTCATGAATTATGTATTTCTTTACCAATCCAGTACGTGTCCTCCGGGTTCCCAAAGCCTGTTTTGTACTCCGCCCATGTTTTGTAGAAACTCACTGATCCACTCCTGCGTTTCTGAATTGCCTATAAAAAATCAAAATGTGACTGTTCGGCAGGAGATACCCACTCCTCCATGGCACCTGATACTCTTATTTCTTGGAGATCTGTGTTTGCTCTGCTCCTAAATTGTATCATTCAATTGACTCTTGAGCTTTAACATTCTATATCTCCATATATGTCATCCATATTGTTTAGAGTAATTATATAATTTTCTAATTGCAGTTAAGTAATGCTCTCATGCCAAATAAATTTTTACTGCTATTCATTGAGGAAGAAGATAAGGAAAGAATGAGTGCACTTAAGCTATGAGAGTTGGATCCCGATGTTTTGCGCAAAATAAAATTCCAAAATTCATTAAATTTATGTTTTATAGGTATTAAACAATGTCTTAAGAGCAGGTTTTGGTATACTATATTACATGAAAGTATTAGATAATGCCGAACGACACTAGCTTTTGAGACGGGGGTCTAACAGTTTTGTCTCATTTCTATTGTTATTCATATGCATACCAGTTTTCAACGACTTTGTTTACATCGAGCCGCAACTTGGCCATTTTTCTTATTTGCACAGAATATGTATTTTAACTTAAACTTATACATATCCAAAGGACAATGTTGGCCAAGTTGCGGCTCATATCTAATTTTCAAAAAGATGTCCCCAAACTAGGGTCGAGATAGCTACTAAATAACCGGTCACTGAGCAACAACGATTGATATTATAATCACCTTTTTCACGGGACCTTCTGCTGTTCGATACGCTTTCATTGAAAATTTCATTGTGTTTAAGTCTCTGTTGTGACATTATCTATCGTACTTCCAACTTCAAACTATGGGAGATGTTTGCGCAAATTTTAATAGGGTTTGAAAATAATATGTCTCTTATTTATCTTTATGCTTTTCATTAGGGGTGTTTTGAAAGAATTCTGGTACTGACGGTATCATTAGTAAGTACATGTATAGGCTTATGTCGCCTCTGTATTATGATCTGCACAGCGAGACATTTACCCCATCCCTTAACATTAGAATCATTTAATAATTGTGCACCATGAAATCAACACGATCTCTCTCTCCTCTCCATTTCAATTCGCAATGCGAAAAAATCATATGTGCCAATGTTTACATTCCACAACCATGCGGTTTAAATGTCTCCGCCTATTTGCGGATATCTTAGATTCGAAAGTGGTCCCGTTCAAATTTCCGGAATTTAAGGCTTTTACATATTCTTTTCAATTACATTTTCTGTAATCATAGAAATATGTATGACAAGAAATTCTAGAAATAAATATCAAGAGCATATGCTTGCACATTAATCATAGATTAATTTAGCTATAAATTGTAATGTTAAGCTTAAAATGGGTAGCCGAAAAGGTTCCAAATGACGTACTTAAGTGCACTCATTCTTTAATGTGTAGAAGGACACGAAGACGATACGTGAGGCGAGAAGAAGAGAGAGAAAAAGAAGAGTTCTTACTGTCCATCCCCCTCCTATAACATCCATGTCACGGAATACTTTGATCTGAGTCTCGTTACGGAACGGATTTATACCATACACTCCAGATCGTGTATATCCATTTATAAAGAGGTCCTTGCAGTCTACATTTACTTTCAAACCTGCATCACAATAATAATTACCTGCATAAGTATCTCGATATGATCAAAAGCAAATGTAAATCAAATGTTATAAGGACAATCTCACTAAACATGAAAGGGAAGCCTTTGTCTTATTACAAAAGTAATTTTGGGATTGTAATCAAAAAGGCAGACAAAAGCAACACAGTTGTTGTAATGGACAGAGATCAATACATCTCAGAAGGCATGAGACAACTCGATTCTGCCTATTTTAGGCTTTTCAACTAATTTTTAAGTTGCACGAATAGTAAAAAAAACATAATATTATCAAGAGATAATTACTTATGTAAACTTATAATTAAACCATTAGAAACTTTAATTTTTTTTATAATTGACGTGTATTATGTTGTGTTTAAGGATAGGTTACTCAAGTGTTTAAACAAGATGTGTTTGTGCGACATGCGGCAACTAAATTCGAAAACGCTATTTTTAGCATTATATTTCAGTCATGGTCACAAGGTCATTGACCTTGGTGCATGTCATTTGAAAGAACTTAAGTTAGTGGAGAAAGCTTACGAAATACGAAGTTTCTTTGTCCTGTTTCAGAAGTTATGATGAAAGTTCAAAGAAGCTATTTTTAGCACTTAGATAACACTGAAGGCGACAAGGTCATTGATCTTGGTGTCATTTGAAAGAGCTTATTAGTGAAGTATGCATATGAAATATGAAACCTGTCTTTCATGTTTCGTTCTTTCATGGTTCAAAGTATAAAGTTGACAACAGACAAACAGATTCACTGACAGGACAAAAACAATATACGCCCCGGATCTTCCGAATAATAATGACCAACAAAGTGCCGATTTATTTTTTATTGAATATAGGAATGGCATAAAGGCTGCTTCAGCATGTGTATTGTTATGTACATAAAAGGATAACCCTATCCTTACCTTGTTTTTTTTTTTTTTTTTTTTTTTTTTTTTTACAAAAGAAGGAGTATATCTTCACTCTTCCTGCATTAACTAGGTCAAGTGAATGGGGAACAGACTATATTCTTGATTTTAAATTCTCTTTAATGGTTGTTACGAAGAAGAAAATATAAACTCGTGTTTTTGTGTGCACTGTTGTGCTACCTATATAAAATTACTAGCTGAAATCCCGCACAAGCGCGGGAAAAATTCTTTTAATTGCCAACAGAACTATTTTTCAAATTCTACTGACAATTAATTACACAGGAATAAAGCATGACAAAATACTTCAAAGTCCCGCAATTATAGTCTAAGAACAGAGGAATACACTCCCTCAACTTTTTTTTAATTCTACAAATATCAATATCATTAAATGCCTCTTCTTCTTACATGCAATTTTATTCTGTTGAACTATGTTATACATGATGTACTACGGGTGCTCATTGACATTTTCATCACACATGTTAGAAACTTTTTATATATATTTTGAGCTATATTATTGCTAATTACACTTCAAAGGATCTGTTTCCATTTACACCAAGGATAAGAGAATGAATGTGCACTTTTAACTGTAAATTTGTGAGAAAAAAGTAATATATTCAAAAATCGATTTGTATACCATTTTATATGTCTAAGCAAATAACCATAGCCATTAATCGACATCTATTTATAAAAAAAATATCAGAACTTACTAACATATATTCTCCAACTCATTGTGTTACCAATTGCTTTATATCTATTTCAATGCCCATTCATGATAAATTATCGCCTCGATTTTCTTTTTGCCATCGGGTTCGATGCCAGCTGACTTTGTAGACCTTTCAACAAAGACTTTTAATCGGACCTTAACGGAAAGCATATGCACGTTTTATTTTTTTTTTAAATAAGTGACCAGAACTTAATTCTTTTATATCACTTAAATCAAGTTTTGATTGAATAATTTATTTATGACATTTTATGAAATAAATCAGCACTTGCTTGTTAAAAGTAGACTTTTATTTAATTTTACGATAACTACTATGCGAGTGAAATCTGAATATAGTTTATGGACATCACCTAATACCAAGTGTATTCCTACAGGCTAAAGTAAGAACTCTTGTGCAGCCGTTTCGGACTTTATTTGCAAAATTTGTTTATATTATGTATAGGTATACATACGCCTATATTTCTGCAAGTAAATGCAACAATCAATTGTCGTATTTGTGTTACTAAGCAATAAGAAGAACGATTGAGTTTAAAAATTAATCAAGTTAGAATTCAGAAAGGGATAGATTTCACTTTAAATTTTTATTTTTACTTATAAGAAAATTTAATAGTGTCCACAAGCGGTAGAGAAGTTTACATCGTAACAAGAGTGCTAAGATTTGAACATTTAGAAAACGCTATAAACTGACTTGCGCGTAAAAACTTAAATACCTCGGACCTGAACTAAACAAGTTTGAGCGATGAGTATCGTTCATACATGTAACATCGAACCCTAGCCGCAGTTAAAAGGCCTACTATTATGCCGAAGTAGAAAACCCTAATTTAGAAGCCCTTCATCAGAACACCCAGTCTTAAGTTTTTGAGATGTATCAAAACAAAAACTTTTTGACTTTGTTGACCTGTTGGTCAGTAGGAGTACCAGAAGACATGCGACCTCTACCTCAAGTAAGTAGAAATTCTTAAGTAGAAATTTGCCTTTTGTGATTAATTATCTTTATCCCTGTACTTGGAAAATTAAAAGAAGGAAAAAAATGTACTATATGACGAAAAAGCATATTTTGGGGTTCGGATTTCGTTCTGAAATCCAGTTTTTTCATACACTACAACCACAACTGGAAGTTCTTTAATCCCATCTTTAACTGCCGTAAGATAGCTTTTGAGGAATAAGTAGTGGTTTACAATCAAGGGGCTTGATCGAAGACCTCAGAAGCAATGAAATCAATGATGAGCTCCGCCACGGCTTGCTACGCCCGTCAAATAATTTCAGATATCAACAGTTTACAGTGCAAGGAAATCATGTCAATCTTGATTCAAAGATTTCTCTGAAACGGATGACGTACACAAAAAGACGTTATTATTCTTGCGCGTAAATAGTCCATTTTTATTTTGCTTTGTTTTATCGATTAATATCATACAATTGATCTCTTAAGATTTATTTTGCTTTATTTTGCTAGTTATAAGGGGGTATATAATAAATTTATCATTGTTACATAAATTGTCTCATTTGGTCTGATTATCCGCGCCTGTCAACTCGAAGTGATACGACCCTTAAGAACAAGTTACTGTTATAATAAGAGAAGTATTTCATAATGTAATATCGTTAAAAGTAGGGTTGGGCAAAAACGGTTGTCACATAATGGGCACTCGCTCAATCTTTAAGAAATGCATTTATAAGGTTCTTAAATTTCTTTTGGAAAAAGTATGTTTAAAAATACATACTGTTTAAACTTAGATTGCTCAGCAAGTCCCTAATTTCCATGTTTTCCCGTCGTAGTTGATTTATATCATATTGGAGCTGGCTTACTAACGTGAGGTTGCTCATTAATTCTCGGATTTCTATGTTATATTGCCGTTGCTGATCTATTTCACGTTGGAGCTCTCCTTGCTTAATGAGAACGGTTTGAAGTCCACTCAGTATGTTTTCACTATTGCTGCAATCATTCCTTTCATTTAAATAAATCTCCTGGGAACTGGAGCATAACAATCTAAGTATTAACAAAATTATCCACATCAACGCCATGGCTGTCCTTTCTCCTCGTGGATACAAATGTATCTCTTATTTATATCCTCACGCTTATAACCTGCAAAACAGGAAGTTTTTTTTTGTTCATATTGTTTTGATGTTAGGTTTTCTTCTAGTTGAACAGACGTCCTTACACTATGTATGGGCCTTTTTCGAGTTTTGTTACAAGTCCGTAGGAAGCAATATTAGTTTTGGGTTGGAGACACAGCCATATATTTTTCGTTGGGGGCACGTACTATCAACTACGATATATTCCTTGAAAAGCGAAAATAAAGGTAACAAGCCAAAAAAGGTCATCGGACGTTTTGATTGAGGGGGCAAAAGCATAAAGTTTCTGTGTTTTCTACAGTATACTAAATATCCTCACAACTATGGGGGTAGAGGGAGGGGTCTCATCCTCCGGATCCTCGGCCAAATGTTAAATGAAATAAGCAAAAGCAGGTATAGGACAGTAAGAGAGACGTTGAGATCAGTAAAATATAAGTTCATCAAGTAAAACCTCTTAAAACGACTTTAGAAAAAAAAACAGCTATTGAACAGATAGGGTGCCTTTATAGATAATATTTTCAGACGCTTTACTCTAATTGTTTATTTAAGAAAAAACGATACACCAGCTTTAATCATCCTTAACGAAATCCCCCAATTCCCCAAAACCTTTAAAGTTTATTTTCATCCTCTGGCAATGTTTTTTTCTTTGTTATATTTATTCGATAATCCTTTCAGTTGGTTTTAAACCCATCATGGCCACACATCATTGATAGTGATACAGGTTACTTCCTGTTTGATAACTTGCCTGTCGATTTATGTTGTTTGAGTGTAACGTACCTTTATGAAGATTGATTGCGGAAAGTTATATTAAGAGGGAGAATAGAAATTAAAAGAGCATACTAATCTGAAAAGTTATGACAGTTGTCATGAGTATGTTTAAAGAGAAGCGCATGCTCTGGAAGTGAAACCTTACTCTTAGTGGTCAGCAGTGGTATACTTTTGTAATTGATAATAACTGATTGTGAAATGCACGTTTGCATTGATACTT
>NW_026937146.1:0-7729 GCF_032062105.1 Saccostrea cuccullata
ATCGTGTCCATTTGTATGACTGTCTGTCTATCTGGCGGTCTGTTTCTCCGCAAAAACTGTAACCTTGACCATATTTTTTCGATCATTTATTGTAGCTATGCCTTTCATATTCAATATGTGTATATTCCTTGTGACAAGACCTTACTTTGGGTACCACCAAATTTGACCATTTGACCTTTACCTTGGGGTTTGTCCCATTTTACATAAAAATGCCAAATTTGTAATTTAATTTGGCTATAACTTTTAAACGGTAGATACTAGTACTCTCATATTTCACAAATGTAATCCTTGTTACATTAAACCTTTGTTAAGAATCCAGCAACTTTGACCTTTGAGTTTGACCTACGGTCTTTCAAACACTTATCCTTAGCCATTAATTTTGAACAAGTGGTGCTAGGGCTTTCCTATTTTGCAATTGTATTTCTTGTGAGAAGACCCTACTTTTGGGTACAATTATATTTAAATTGCACTTAAGAAAAGTTTAATCTTCGCTATGTTGCCATACAGGGGCATAGCTGTTTCATAAACACATCTTTTTATATATAAGAGGAGTTGCGGATAACAAATGGATACCCCGAAGCGTAACAGACGGGCGGACGGACATCCCGATCACTATATACCCTCCTGCTTTTCAAGCGGAGGATATAATAATATATGATACTGCTGATTTTTTCTGTCAGTACGATGATTTCCACCATCGAAATCTTTACTCCTTTAGATTCTGAATCATCGCATTGACCTTCAAATATAGCTATAATTGTATGTTATGAGATATATCATATACATATCATCAATTTATTCCAAATAAGCTCAGGTGAGCATTTTGGCCAACATGCTTGTTTATCTAATTTTATTTTGCCCCCTAAAAATATTTCAGCTTAAATCCACAGGGAGTCATTTTTCTACGGGGGTCATTTTTCTTCACGTGGGTTCTGCAAATTTTTAGGGTGATGACACATTTTCTACGGACAAAAGGGTCATTTTTCTACGTCGATTAATGACCGGGGGTCATTTTTCGCCGTAGAATATTGACAGGGGGTCATTTACGCCTGTCGAAAAATGACCGTGATTACTCAATCAGGGATAATACTCGTCTTTACACCAACGTTGTAGAGTGAGTCCTCCCCCCATAGTCAGACCCCAGGACAAATTCTAAGAAGTCAGAGGTATTTGGTTTCATGTGTATTATATCACAAGTGAAATATACTGTGACATTAATATTGCATCTTACAGTGTACCAGTTGATAAATATTTCAAAGACGAAAAGAGTTTTAGAGCAAAAAACTTCTTCTAACATAATGAATGTCAATATAATTTTTGCATTTAAATATTCCGTTTTATTTAATAGTTGTTTATTAAATATGAGAAGCGTTACTGTTTCTTATTCATTAAACTTTTGAGATTAGTGGACCTAAATAACATGAAATAACATTTTGAAAAAAAATATATTTCATTATAAATATAAGATATTCCTATTCTATTTGAACAACTTTCTATACTCTGCACCGTTAAAAGTAGTAAACCAATAATATCACCAAATGATTTATATACATGTATAAATAGTTCAGTGTATTAACTGTATTTATTTGTACATACCTAATACTACTATTTCTCAGTGTATTTATATGTACATACCTAATACTACTATTCTTCAGTGTATTTATATGTACATACCTAATACTACTATTCTTCAGTGTATTTATATGTACATACCTAATACTACTATTTTTCAGTGTATTTATATGTACATACCTAATACTGACTATTCTTCAGTGTATTTATATGTACATACCTAATACTACTATTCTTCAGTGTATTTATATGTACATACCTAATACTACTATTCTTCAGTGTATTTATATGTACATACCTAATACTACTATTTTTCAGTGTATTTATATGTACATACCTAATACTACTATTTTTCAGTGTATTTATATGTACATACCTAATACTACTATTCTTCAGTGTACTTATATGTACATACCTAATACTACTATTCTTCAGTGCATTTATTTGTACATACCTAATACTACTATTTTTCAGTGTATTTATATGTACATACCTAATACTACTATTCTTCAGTGTATTTATATGTACATACCTAATACTATTATTCTTCCGTGTACTTATATGTACATACCTAATGCTCCTATTTTACGAATCCATTCATCTTCTTCTTTCGTCTCGATCTCTACCAAATAGGATCCAAGACTGACATTGTAGCTGAATGGTAAGACAAGTCAACAGTCAAATGTAAAATGTTTTAATTACATGTATTTTAGTCATAAAAGAAATTGTTTTCATATTAGTAATTAAAAGAAAATATTAAATATAGCACCCTAGATCCCTAAACATAGACAGGCTTAATTTTGATTTCAATCTCATTTTCATAAAAAAAAAGTTAACTGTGTAAAAGTGGGGCAGATCTCCTCTAAGATTTATGGTCCGAAGCATAGAGCTGTAAAAAAAAAAAAATGAAAGATAAAACTAATGCATTGTAATAGTTCAGCGCCAATCGCTTACTATGGAATTATATATTTCTTTGTTGTAAATCGAATACGGCAATACGGAATTTTGATTCACTAGATTATATTTCTTCAGCTAAGCTCATTCGGAAACTTTGGAATTCTTTATTTGAATTAATAAAACCTTTGTAGATATGGAAAAAATGCAAAATACTTACATGCTTGAATTTTATGTTTCTTAATCTTGATTTCCAGCATGGCATATTTGATTTTTTTATTTAAAATCTTAAAGATTTTTTGTTAAAATTATATACCTAATTTGTTCATTATGCAACCATAAATAAGAAAAAAAAATAACAAAAATCTACGTCTTTTTAATATGATCTTGTTATATATTTTTAAAGATATAAATACAAAAGCCCACTTTTATCTTTCAAATAAAAACTGAATGATCTTACAATGGCATTGTCCCAGCTGGTAGGTGTAGTCCTGAGGAGATAACAGTGATCCAGGTATTGCATCCAACCCTCACTGCAGGAGGACATGTCTGAAAACAGACATTTATTACTCACAGTTGACCCATTTTCATAATTTTTTTAAATCTAAGTGTAGGTAATAATTGTTATAATGCGGATTATCTTCCTTTGGAAATTGGTCTATCTGTCATCATTATATGTTTTTTTTTATGCTAAAATACTATGCCACTGTTAATGAAACTTTTGAGAATATATAAAAAAAAGTTATTCTTCACAAAAGGTAGCACCTCAGGACAAACTGCCCTATGTGTTTTATTCATTGAAGGAAGATAAGCAAATGTATTCTTGTGATGAGAGAAATATGAAACGAAATAATCAATTAGATGGGTAACTAGTGCTAATTGTAACGGGGACCGTTACAGATGTTCCCCAAACGCTCCCCCAACTCCCTTTTGGTGCCATATTCCCTGTAAACTTCATTAAATCTCAATTAAATTGAGACTTTAACAACGCCAAGTTCATTCAAGTTTTAGCATTGCACACTTGCGCATGTGAATGCATGTGCATAATGGCCATATCATATTGTCTACACAATCTTTGTATTTTAATATGCTAAATATTAAAGTATTTAATCCAAAAGTATTAAAAAAACGCTCATATAAGTGTATTTTTGATTTTACCCATTTCAAATGCACGCGCGTGCATACATGAGCATGGTGACAATACCTTCTTGTAAAAGTATATTACATCTATCTATGTTCTAAATCCCATCCCGTTTGGTTGAAAACCAAGGGAGTTATAGCTGTTTAATGTTTCAGCCAATCAGATTGCAGTGCACGTTCACGCACATGTATGCATGTGTATGGTGACCATACCATCTTGTAGAAGTCCACTATATATATCTATGTTCCAAATCCCATCCTGTTTGGTTGAAAACCAAGGGAGTTATAGCTGTTTAAAGTTTCAGCCAATCAAATTGCAGCGCACGTTCACGAACATGTATGCATGTGTATGGTGACCATACCTTATTGTAGAAGTACACTATATATATCTATGTACCAAATCCCATCCATTTTGGTTGGAAACCAATTGAGTTATAGCTGTTTAAACTTTCAGCCAATCAGATTGCAGCGCACGTACACGCACGTGCATGCATGTGCATGGCGACCACACCTTCTTGTAGAAGGCCCTTATGTATATCTATGTTCCAAATCCCTTCCTGTTTGGTTGAAAATCAAGGGAGTTATGGCATTTTAAAGTTTCAGCCAATCAGATTGCAGCACACGTGCATGCACGTGTTTTCATGATCACTGCTATATATCATGTTGTTGGATATCGTAATGCATGGCTATGTACAAAATTTCAAAGGATTTCGTCAAAAAACAAGAAAGATATTGAGACTTTAGTTTCAGCCAATCAGAGCAAAGCGCACGAGCATGCGCGTGAGATCTTGCTATTTTGACCATGTCATCTTGTCTATACTACTTATATATCCTTACATTATGAGTTTCAAAGCATTTCATCAAAAAATAGAAAAGTTAAGGCAATATACATTATATTGGTCATTTCTAATGTTGCACGTGCGCGCTCTTGCAAGCACGTGCGCGCAAAATGACATTTGTTCGGCAAATCTACATAACATGTCTACTGACCCTAAAAACATTTTACCTTAGTCGGATGTGTAGTTTACAAGAACACTCGAGGACAAAATTTTCCCAGGAAGAAAAATAATAATAATAATAAGAAACAGAGTAAAACAATATGTTCCCCAACTTCGTTTGGGGAACATAACTAGGGTAAATACTCACTGCATTTATATGAAGACCCTTTCTACTCACGCTTATACCCTATGAGGTGTCCACAACCAGACTTTAATCAAGAATTGTAGGCCTATTAGTATTAAGGCATCATTATATATAACGCATGGCCACTTATAAATCTCTTGCACTTTCCAAAAGATTTTTTAATAATCCTTTTCCCACATGAATTTCATACGTCAGTCTCTATAAGCGCCACTTCTTCCACGTGAATTTTTGCATAACGTTCCAGTACGACTGACTTGTTATGAAATGTCCACAAATTAATTAGAGGTTGTTATTTTTTTCTATTTTGTGTAACAGAGCTATGTTATGACATTTGGATTCCCTGAACCAATCTTTACGGCAGTTGTCAAGATGGAGCCCAGACTAATCTCCATCAAACCACAATAAGATAAATAGTCCTACTTCATCTCATATGATGATGACATGATAATACTTGTAGATTAAAAAAATATAAATGATATAACTATAGCATTGTATATATATACTAATCAAAATGTGGTGATGATCATAGCTATTTTTCCGTAAAAAAATAACTGTATAATTGCCAATATTGTGTCCATGTGAGATGAAAAACCAAACTTGCACTTGCATTTCAAGCTATGGTAAATACATTTCTCATCACAGTTTATGCATAATCCATACACTATTATGCAGCTTTTTGATCTTTTTTCCATAGCAACGCTTTATATTTTTTGCCATATTCTCAACATTTTGACCGTTCATGATAGCTCAGTAAGAAGAGCACTTGCTCCTTGATCCAAATCTTGACCGCGACTGACCTAAACTGATAAAAATAGGTAGCAACTATTCCTTTGCCAAGCACTTGGCTCTTTGAAGTAAAAGTTGAGGGTGCTTCGGGTGAAACTTTAAAAATCCAAGGGTCCATGTCACGGCAGACCTTGTCACGATACAATACTTTCACTGTTCAAAAGAATATGGAATTTAAGACCTTCACTGGATTTTGTATCGTCTCTTTATGAATGAAAAATTCTCGCATGGGGCGGAAAACAACATACAATTATTCAATCTTAACATTAAATATGATTTAATATTAACATGATATAGTTACAAAAACTCTTAATGCTAAATTGCTGCATTAAAGATTGTTCATAAAAGATTGGTTTATTTCTTTTTCATGGTACAAGATCAAAAGCAATGGTGGTATTGAAGAGTAATTCATTAACGAATTAGCATTAAAATTCGATGTTGATCCCTTTTTGTACTAATTATAGTTAAGTTCAAGAGGTGAAAAGACTGAAAGTAAAAAAAAAATATGAACGGTTAAAGAAAAGTATTTTTTGTTGTTCATTGATTACAATAAATTAAGCATATTCTGTATTAAATTTGTACAAATTTGCACTTCGTTTTCTAGAAAGTGATAGAGCCTGAAAAATACTTAAATACGAGATATCTTTGGATTTTAGGTCTTTAAATTAAAACACATTAAACTAGGGCTAATTGTAACGGGAACCGTTACAGATGTTCCCCAAACGCTCCCCAACTCCCTTTTGGTGCCATACTCCCTTTAAGCTTCATTAAAAATGACAAACTCTATGCATTTTACACTTTAACAACGTTTCCCTGAAGTATACCGAGTATATTCAAATTTTAGCATTTGCACGCGTGCACATGTAAATGCATGTGCGTAATGACCATATTCTCTTGTCTACACTATCTATATACATTAATATAATAAAATAATGAAGCATTTAATCGAAAAGTATTAAAAAATACGCTTCATCAAGTGTATTTTTGATTTTACCCATCTCACGTGCATGCACGTGCATGCATGTGCATGATGACCTTACCTTTTTGTAGGAATCTACTATGTCTATCTATGTTCTAAATCCCATCCTGTTTGGTTGAAAATCAAAGGAGTTATACCCATTTAAAGTTTAAGCCAATCAGAGGGAAGCGCACGTGCATGCACGTGAGTTCGTGCTAATTTGACCATGTGTCATATTATCTAGACTATTGATATATCCTTATAGAATGAGTTTCAAAGCATTTCAATAAAAAATGTAAAAGTTATGGCTATAATAAGTATATCAGTCATTTCACTCATTTCACGCGCACGCACGTGCATGCGTATGCGCGCAAAATGACCTTCGTTGTGCACACCTACACTTGACACCTATTAACCCTAAAAAGGTTTTAACTTAGTTGGGTGAACAGTTTCTGAGAACACTCGCGGACAAAAAAAGTACCGGAGAACAAAGAAGAAAAAAAAGAATAATAATAATAACTAGAGCAAAGCTCGTTGCAAAGCAACGAGTAGGTCTTCCGTCCTGTTCGACCGGAAGTAGCTTTCATTTTTAACAAAAATGAGAAATAACGCCAAAAAATGGGTTGAATCATCTAAAACTATGTTAATTAATGCAAAAATAAGCCATTTTTGCTACTTCCGGTTTGACCGGAAGTGACGACGACGGACGGAAAATTAATTTTTATGCTCCCAGAGACATATGTTACCCAAAAACTTCCCAAGCTCGGCAAAAATACGCGTTTTCCGACCACTTCCGGTTTTGCCGGAAGTGACGACGCCGGACGTATTTTGAAGACGCCAAAAGATTAAGCTTAACATTTTGGACAACTTTGCTTCTTTGATGTATTACAAATTCTCGATACGTTTTGAGATATAAAGAAAAAACTTTCGGCCCCTCTAGGCCCTTAATTTTAGGGACCAGCCCTTTTTACAAGATATCATTTGAAAGATCTTGGAATTCTACACTTCTTTTGTTCTATATGTTTTAACAAAATATTTCCAGGTAAAAAGCTATCGTAGAAAAGATGTTAAAAATTTTGAAATTCGCGATAGGTCTATTTTCGGGCCATAGCGAGCGTCGGCGCTTCGTACTTCCGGTAGTTGTGATATACAAAAGGCACTTCTCCAAAGTTTGCTCTAGCATCCCTCAAAAATTACATTTTCTTTAATGATTTTTGAGAACATTGCCGGGAAAAA
>NW_026937147.1:0-7686 GCF_032062105.1 Saccostrea cuccullata
TATTCAATCAGAAGGTACCCTAGAGGCACGTTACAATAATGGGTTCGAAGGTACCTGTGCTTAAGTAAAATTTAGATAGAACAAGTGTGATCAATGACAATCAATTTATTAAATTAACGAAAAGTACAATACACAATAATATTTTGGTATAATGTCCCAATTCACAGTGTAATGTACAATAATAAAAATTATATTCAAAAGGTCACATGCGCGTTAGACTCGGTGAAAGGTGCTAACGGCTTAAGGTGCTAGGTGCTTCCGATGATATTGGAGCAAACTGGTTCTAGGTGTCCGGTGCTCAGGTGCCAGGTGCTAGGTGCTACTGATATAAGCTAATTGGGTCTAAGTTCCATCTTTGCTTGACTGGTGCTATATAACTTAATCGGTGTTAGGTGCTAGGTTTCTGCTGAAATATACTATCTAAACTCGGAGCATAAATTCACAAGGTAACTCGGTGTAAGGTGCAAGCGCACCCGACTATCTCATTAATTCCGCACATGCTCAACTAAAGTCCACCACCCTAAATCTATAACTTCTAGTTATAGAATAAAGTAATTTATCTCATTAAAGTAAAAAGTATGCCATGCAAATTTACCAACACCCCGGATACATACATGCAACAGATAATTAATTCAAGTACGGTGCACTGTCGTAATATAGTCAAACGGTGCAACTTCACATCGAACTAGAAGAATTGACTAAGTTTTACTTGTCAATAAAAATAGAGTAACTACCAATTCAAACTGCTAACAATTTACAAACTTTAAATAACAACTATAACTTTACTGGGAGAGACAATTTTCTGTGTCTCCCAGGGTCAGAATCCCGAGTGCACCGACTGTCTAAATATCGCTGAATTTAAATAGCAAATAAATCTATAAGTTCTAAATATTCAATATTACTTCAAACTGAATAAATGTTCTTACTGCGCTAAAACTTGTAATAAAACTATTTCAAAATATCTTAATACTTTAAAATTCTTACTAATATAAATACCTCGGATTAGGTGCACGGTGCTGTACAAGGTGGAACTGCATGCGGAATTCTGACAAACGCACTTTCAAAATCTTGTCTTTTATACCTTGACGCAATGGTGCATCGTCTATGTCATATGCATTTGTAAAACTTCAAAAACTATTCTTTAATCAATGTACTTGAATACTTTATTTACTAATACAACATCTATAAAACTCGTTAATTAATCTATGATTTTTAATCTAATTCAGAAGTCTTATTTATAAAGTTCTGTATAGAAAGTGTAAAGGTATGTCGGCGTATGTAGCAACTTATCCGGAGATCCGTATTTTATACCATTCTGGTTCTACAATTAGTGTCTAAAAGCCATTTCCAGTAAGCATCCAATAAAATAACGGTAATAATTCACAAGAAAAATTCTTTTTCTTGACTATATCATAAGACTTTAAATACAATTTGATAATTCTAAGGATTCTCTTAAAGTTCAGTAACTCGCAATTAATCAGCATAACTACGGACAATCGCCATACAAAATGTAAACAATCATTCTAAGTTCTATAAAGAGAAATTGCCTATAAAATATTCATGCAGGCACAACACTGCCCCCATCTACTCTGGGTTTGGTCTCCAAACTGGTGCGTAAAAAGAAAGTCTTCTATGATACTATTCCTTATTACTAACTATAACTCTTTTACACTTACTTCAATACTTCTTGTATTGTTCCCAAATTCCACATTTAAAAATGGTGTGATCATCTTCTCTGGTCGGACATTCGAAAAATTAATAAATAAAAAGAAGATATTTCATGAACAATTCTTCGAGGTATCTGCAACCTGGGTGAGGCAAACCTGCATCGCATAAGTTGATAACTAACAAAGAGCTAAAGTTTATTATTTAGGTATCAAGGCGTCAATTTGCTTCGTCACTGATTCTTTTTAAACATTGTTTTAATGCTTCTATAGAACTGTTTCTGATTGAGAAGGATTTCCACTATAACTACATGAACTTGATTTCTGTACAGCTCTCCACACTCACTAAGTACTCTACTCAACTCCTCATATAAAATTAACCTCTACATCAAGTAGGCAAAACGCTTCATGAAAGCGACTACCGGTAGGTTTATAAGAAAATCATATCCATTAATCCAAGCACATTGCTATATAGGCATGGCCATGCAAAACTACACCGCAAAAGTTCTTGGGGGGCCCATCCCAATATGCGAACTCTGCCAATCTAATGTATCAAATCCCAGTAAATTATTGGAGGCCAAAGGCTCATGAGGGGGATGCACCCGTACATTGTACCTCGACTGAGACAATAGATCTTTCCAAAGCTTTCACTTTCCAAATTTCCAACAAATTACTTGAGGCCCAAGGCTCATGAGGGGGATGCACCCGTACATGGTACCTCTGTTGGAGCGATTACACTACATTCCATGGTTTCGAGTTTCACACCTAAATTTCCAGTAAAATTATTGGAGGCCACAGGCTCATGAGGGGGATGCACCCGTACAGTGTACCTCTACTGGAGTGATAAACTACAACACATTAAAACTGTCATCTAATAAGATTTTACGGGATCCGTGATCCAAGATAATTTAACCCTATATACCAGAAAATCTACTTCATAAGCATTCACACAGATATCCTTCTTCAAAAGATCCAGCTCTAGTCATTATTTTAAATTTAACAATGTACTTGAAATACCATAATTAAATAATTATTCTTAAATAATTGATATAATTTATCTAACTGCTACTGGATATTAAGTTAACTTTCTTCCACAGAGATATTAAAAAAACAAAACCTGGAAATCGTTTTTCTGTCAAAAAGCAATAGTAACAAATTTAAAGAGAAATTGGTCTATTTTGATAGACACTAGTATTTCTGTATCTTCTCTGATTATTTCGTCTAGAAATAAAATTTTGTGGGCGAGTGAAACTGCCAACAGGCCTACTACGGTAAGAACTCTGAACCGATTTGTGAAGCTTTTCTACGGAAGTCGCCAAAGACTAAGATCTTGCTTAATACTATTCAAGGCACTATCTGTAGGCTTTGAGTCTGAATTTACGTTGGTCGTACGAAAAGTTCTACCACGCTGATGATCAGCCTCACGATACGACTCTAATCTCACTGCGAGAGACTCTGCAGCATTCAAATCTTTCGGTCTCGCTTCTCGAAGTCTAAGTTTAATATCAGAGTCTGGTATTGCATCAATGAAATGATCAAGCGAAAGCGTATCTAGTAACATTTGAGAAGCATCGGGATAGGCTTTTCCAGTAAGTTTTCTTACTGACCCTGCTAGCTCGGCGATTGATTCAGTTTTGCTCTTTACTTTTGTTTGAAGTCTAGATCTAAAAACTTTGGCCTTATTCTCTGACCCGAATCTGTCTTTCAAAGTTTTGACTAGAGTATCGAAATCTGTTCTTTCCCTTGACCGTAACTCGCTTAATGCTGAAAGTGCTTAGTCCGACAAACTCGCGGCTAAGTATAAAGTTCTCTTGCTATAAGTCCAGTTATTGATTTCAGCCACAATTTCCAAGTGTGCAAAATACTCATCTAAATCTACCGTTCCATCAAATAACTGAGGTTTCATTTTGGTTCCATTATCATTTTGATAATCTGGACAACTATTACGTGCGTGACTAGGTGAAAAACCTGAGATTCTACTAAAGGCCTATTTTGGTTTCCGTCTTCATCGCTATGCTCGCCAGAACGTTCGTAAACATTAGCTCTTCTAACCGGAGAACTTTTCAATCTGTGTCGTAAGAATGGGCTTGTCGATCTTGAATTACAAAATCTCTTATCTAACTTTTTGTATAAATCTAAAATTTTCTCTTTCATATACCGTTCGAGTCGCGACATTCGTCGCTCAAACGCTTTTCTCATCGAGTCATACTTTTCACTGAAATCTAAATTCGGATTTCTACCATCAAGTGATCTATAATCACCGTCTTGGAAGTCTACAGTTGAGTAAGATCTTCAATTCTGTCCGTATGGTCGTTATTACGAAAATTTAGAACTGCAGTATTAGACTCATCTTCATTCATCCTGTGTTTTATAGATCTATACTATATACATGTATCACAAACAATTCAAACTTTTTTTACCATGCATATAATTTTTTTTTCTAAAACACATTGAAACAATTTCTATGCTTTCATGACTTGTGCATCCATTTCCTAAAATCTACGAAATGTACTTCATTTTGTCTTTCTGTCATCTGTCTAAATTTCTCTCCACTATTCAGTAGGATCTGGAACTATAAGACTCCAATGCTATCCCACCGCTGCCACCAATTGTAACGTTTTTGTCTGTTAATCAGTAGGTACCACTGAGGCACGTCACAATAATGCGTTCGAAGATACATGTGCTTAAGTAAAACTAGATAGAACAAGTGTGATAATTAGAATAAATTTATTTAATTAATCTAATGAATAGTACAATACACAAATTTTATATAACGTCCCAATCCACAGTGTAATATACAATGATAAAAATTACATTTAGATGTCACAGTTGCGCGTTAGATTCGGTAAAAGGTGGTAACGCCGTAAGGTGCTATCGATGATACTGGAGCAAACTGGTTCTAGGTTAGCTGCAGATCTGTAGCGTTATGGTTTAATATATTTGTCTTTGACCATAACGCTACAGATCCCGTAATGCAAAAATGGTGCAATTTACGGCGCAAGTTTTTTGCGCACTTCTGGGGACAATACTTTCCAGCATTGGTCAATTAATGTACCTTTCACTCCCTAGTTTTAGGCACATTATTTAATTAATCTATATATTTTATTCATCTCCCAACCCTTTATAGTCGTCTCTACAAGTGATAAACTCGCTTAATTAAAATTATTAGTTAGATTGCTGAAAATTCACTTCTAGCGAGTTTATTGCCTGTAGAGACACTATAAATGGCTGGGAGGTAGATAAAATATACATGTTGGCTACAGAATGTGTCTGGAATGATGGAGTGAAAGGTAGTTGATTGACCAATGCTAGAAAGTGGAGAAATTCTCTCCAAAAGTGCGCAAAAAATCTTGCGCCGTAATTGCACCTTTTTTTGCATTACGGGATCTTAGCGTTATGGTCAAATACAAACATATAAAACCGTAATGCTACAGATCTGCAGCTAGTTCTAGGTGTTCGGTGTTCAGGTGCTCCTGATATAAGCTAATTGGTTCTATGTTCCATCTTTACTGGACGGGTGCTATATAACCTTACTCGGTGTAGGTGCTAGGTTTCAGCTAATATATTCTAGATCTAATCTCGGAACATAAATTCACAAGTAACTCGGTGTAAGGACTAAGTTGCAAGCGCATCGACTATCTAATCAATTCCGCACATGCTCAATTAAGCCCACTACCCTAAATCTATAACTTCTGGATATAGAATAAAGTAATTTATGTCAGTAAAATGAAAAGTATGCTTTGCGAATTTGCCAACACTTCACATACATTGATGCAAAAGATAATTCATTCAAGTACGGTGCACTGTCGTAATATTAGTCAAACGGTGCAACTTCACACCGAATTATAAGAATTGACTAAGTTTTTCTTGTCAATTAAAATAGAATAAAATACAAATTCAAACTGCTAACAAATTACAAACTTTAATAGCAACTGAAAATTTACTGGGAAAGACAATTTTCTGTCTCCCAGGGTCAGAATCCCGAGTGCACCGACTGTCTAAATATCGCTGAATTTAAATATTCAATAAATCTAAGTTTCTAAATATTCAATATTGTAATAATTCACAAAAATTCTTTTTCTTGACTATATCATAAGACTTTAAATACAATTTGATAATTCTAAGGATTCTCTTAAAGTTCAGTAACTCGCAATTAATCAGCATAACTACGGACAATCGCCATACAAAATGTAAACAATCATTCTAAGTTCTATAAAGAGAAATTGCCTATAAAATATTCATGCAGGCACAACAGGTGTAACAAAGCAAAATGTTTAAAAATACATCATATTCATGATGTTGTACTAAAGCTGGAATTCCCCTGATAGAGTGACATCACTTACTGATTCCAAATGATGAACGCATCAGTGATGTCATTATTGTGAGAGAATATATCACAGAAAAGGTTAGTATGATCAGAGTAATACAAGCAATATGTGTCAGTGGGATAACATACTATTTCAGGTTTTCTATTTTGAAAGAAAAATTAAAACTTCACAAAAATGGCGAATGTTTATCACATTTGATAAAGGCTATGTGAAATTGTGTACATTCTGACCTTTTGGATCCTACTGCTAAATTATACTTCACATACATCAGTGGTGTTACAGTCAGTGGTGTAACAAATATATATTGTTACACCAGTGACAAAAATTGTTACACCACATGACATTATTTTATAATTTTACTTTTTCTTTGATTTCATTAATATTCAGAACATTTTAAGAAATTGTTATAGATTCATTTTATAAGTTAACAACATTTAGATAATTAGAATATCTTTTGTTTGACTGTTTGATATCATTAGTCTGGAAAAAGAGAAGTGTTACACCATTGACATTGGTTGTTACACCATTGACATTTATTTGCTTGGTGCATTTAGTTTACTTAAAATTCATTATTAGAGGATGAACTAACAAACAAAATTTTATTTTACAAAAAAATTTAAGATTATTTACAATTACTTTCTACAACCCCCCCCACCCCCCCAAAAAAAAAACAAAACTCATGTTTATTCACTTATATGATAGGTAATTCCAGTATAATCTCATTTATGGATATTATTATAATATCTCTTATTATTTTTCAGATAATTCACAAATACTAAACTTCAGCAAAAATTTCAATAAAAAATATTTCCAGAGACAGTGATGTAGCAAGACGGACAGAATAAAGAGAAATATCTGCAACACCTTAAACTTATAAACATGAAAAAAACAAAGAGGAAAAACAGCAAAACAAGAGTTGGTGAAAGATAATATTAAAGCAATACACAGTCAAAAATGGAAGTAACCATGTGAAAGAAACGGAACAAGTATTAGAGAATACTAATTAGCAAATTCAAAGAGTTGATGTTCCCCATTTTCTTTGTCTTAGAGGATGAAATTCAATTACTTATGGCATATTTTGTCAAATATAAACCCTTTATCACGTGTAATTCAAAAGTCAATCGCCAAAGTGTTTATTTCAGTATCTATACTTACCTGCATCGAACAATTTGCAATATGTCACGGACTCCTACTACTATGCCCGAATTATTTTAAGAACGAGTTATCTTCCCTTAACCCACTCTCTAATACCCAACATCCGGGTACCTCAGTTTATGTTCGGGCAGTCATTTTGGTTTCACTCCGGTGAAATTTTTTGCAGGCATTTACCTACTACTTTGCATATATCGTTCAAATAATTTGTTTAACTTGTATTTCCAAAGTTTTTAATCGCTGTTGTGCTTTTTAGCCGCGGTTTGGTTTGTGTTTATTGTTTATTTTACCGTGGATCTCTTAGGCCAGTACCGACCACGTGTAGTACGTAATTGGAAAGCATGGCAGACGAGTCTTACAAGGAATGCAAGCGGTGCCACAAAGAGATGTCTTGCATTGACGATCATGAAGAAAGTTATCGGCATCGTTCATGCTCTGATGCTAGTCCTTGTAGGATATGTAAAGGTTGGTCAAAAGACAAACGAACTGCGGTCACGCGCATGATAGAAAAGCATAAACAAAAGAGCAAGAAATCTGCCACA
>NW_026937148.1:0-7711 GCF_032062105.1 Saccostrea cuccullata
GCAACTGATAAATACGATCTAGACTATAAATCATGTACGTTGATGTTTTGCATAGTCGGTTGGTTGTTCGTTGAGTGGGATAGTGGGATGACAGGTAACTACAGATACGGGAACGATGGACAGATGACGAAATATGATTTAATTGAATGTGATGAACCAAGAATTCTTTTGTATCATCAACAAATTGCTACTGGTTGTTTAGTTTCAAGAGGTATTTACATACAGTAATTTTAACATTAATTCTATCCAAATGTCTCAGATTTTTCAAACAATTAAAATGCATATACATGTACACTGTGTATTAGAGTACAAATAACGTTTAAATTATTTGATGTGTTCATATATTAAATTTTAAATGTCTTAATGTTCTTAAAAATGTATTTCAAACACAGTTTAAGCTTCAGTAAATGTGTATTTCCAATAATCGTTATCAATTTTCATACATTAAGGACTACATTTTGATTCATAAATCAATGTGATTAATCACTCTAATATGTTTGATTTTTTTAATGGGATGACCAGGATGGGGGAGATATCAAAATAAAGGAAAACATTGTTTTCATTACCACTTAAAACATTATATTTATCTAGAGTACAACAGGAAGTTATTTATGTAAGACAACATATCATTATCAAGAAAATATTAGGTCTTCCGTCTTCACGGAAGACCTTATAGCGATTCTATTGTACCTTCTTATTATTATTATGTAATTTTGTACATCTAGAAGACTACATTTTGATTCATAAATCAATGTGATTAATCACTCTAATATGTTTGATTTTTTTAATTTGAAGGTTAAATGGCCTCATGGTGTGAGGAGCAATTACAGATTTGGATATCAAAATAAATTTGACGTAAGGATACGGTAAATATTATTTTATTTGATTGAAAAAAATACCTTGATATGTCTTACTATGTTTTCATTACCACTTAAACTACATTATATTTATCTATAGTGACCCATTTAATCCTGATGTGAAAGGAAGATTATGTTTTCAACGTAGTGCAGAATTTAAGAATTCTACTCTTTGTGAACAAAATCAAAATGAATCAAGTCAAGCCTCAATGTCTCATACGATAGAAGGTAAATATATATTAACCTTTTTATCCAATGTTTACCCCCTTTATCTCGTGTATATGACTCAATATTTACAGCCTTTCACAATTTAAATTTGCAGAAATATATACAAATAAATTTAGAAGAGTGGTCAATATAGTAAAAAGCGCGTTAAATGCACCCTGGTTCAATCACCCATCTGTACGAATTTTTCAAATTATTTTTTCATCGATTTTACAGGGTTTTTTTTTACATCTGTACCACATATGATTCTTTACAAATTAAATGCAGTTCATTTTCTCATGAATTACATTACATCTGTACCACGAATAAGCATGAATATCTCCATTGTTACGTCATAATACCGCACTTGACGTCAAAAAATATAGTGCACTCTGTTTTGCTTTAAAAATTACAGTTGAATGGCGTAAATTTATGGCAAGTCATCAGAAAAATAATGTAAATAAAAGAAATGAATTTAATTTTTGAAGATTCATGAGGTATATGAACTACAACGCTTCACGCCGGTTAACGCGCTACATGAAATATTTTGAAGTCACAATGGGTTTTGCATTAGCGTTATTTAGTAAAATAAAGTTGAGTCCTATATAAAACAGTCTTAAACATTGATTGTGAAAATCTAAATATGGGATAACAAGCATCTCTCATGGTTTGTGGTTGGATATGATTTTTATCCAACTTATTGTGTGCTTTCGCCAAGGATGAGGGATAAAAAAAAAACACATAAAAATCATATCCAACTACAAATCATTGGAGATCCTATATGAATTGGTAAGGTTATGATTCAGAAACTCATTCAACGATCATGAATTTTTAAAATTCGCATCCTAAGTTGTTTTTTGATATTGAACGGTCATGTGTTTTGGATATTCTGCAGGTCAGGAGAGAACTATCCCAGAAAATGTTAGGAGACAATGGCAATGGAGAGACCCAGTAGGAAGATGGAACAATTACAATGATGAAATAAATGAGAAAATAGAGGCGTGTTACAAAAGGAATAGAGATTCAACAGTTGTCATTCAATTTAAAGGGCATATGTAAGTTCTGTATTTTAATATTTGATTTACCAGGTCAAGAAAAATAAATAAATTTGAATAATTTAAAACAATGAAAAATGTACATGTATATGGGTTTTTTTTTCAAATTGAAATAAGTGTGCACTTTAAAACACCATTTTATATCATGCATCATGTATCATACATACTGTACCAGTATTTTAAAAATGGAGATGTGGTGTTACGGGTATTTGAGTATTCAATTATCGGTAGGGCTTGGTAATCCTGACTATCAACTCAATATTCACAGTTTCAATAATTTAAATGAAGTTACACACATCAACATAGCGTCAAATGATATATGAATTACATACTTAGTGTTTGTTGAAAAAAATAACATGTCACAGTATTTGCGAAAAAAGTGTCGTTAAAACGTTTTACATTCAGAATGATTTGTTTCATGCAGTTTGCTAAGTTGAAAACTTATATTGAGAAAAAGAAGTACTTATAACAGTATAATATTGAATATTCTTGTACAAGAAATTGTAACATTTCTATATCAAGTATGACTTAAACATTTTATGAATGCACAAAATGTTGATGTGCAACTATAGCCATTTTATATCACCTTATTTAAGCGTGCGCAAATCTGGTTAAAACATCCCGAAAAGCGTTCGTCATGCGGCACAAGTCAATTTTATATGTACATGATTGTATACGTTGGTACTGTACGTCGTTTAAAGGGATGTTAATATTTGTATTTTTAAATTAAAATCTTGATATTTGTTTTTTAGATGCAGAATCATCCTACAACAAAGAAAACATGTTGATACCATCACTAAATTAACTACAGATATCAGGGTGTGCACGGGAAATTAGAGCCACAAATATATTGTCAGTGTTAATTTCTGAGGAAAGATTTTAAATTTGTCCTCATATGACTGAAAATGATGTTTTATTTTCAGCAGTGAAGGACAGAATAAATTTAGGAGTATTGAACAGCATCATATCTGAATATATGGATACCTAAAGACTCCAAAGAACTTTAAGAAAATTTGATAAAAACAACATGATATTAATTAGATGTTGTTACATGTACCTAAAAACTACAGAGAAATTGTAGTAATTTGTTGAAATAAATTTAACCAAAAAAAAAAAACAAAACAAAAAAACAAAAAACAAAAAACAATAGGATTAAAATTTTGAATTTCAACACCTTATACAAGAAGGATATGGAGATAACGAACAGTATTCAATCTCAAAGTCCATAAAACAATACAAAATAAGAGCAGAGCAAACACGGACCCCCGAAACATCAGAGGTGGGATCAGGTGCCATGGAGGAGTGAGCATCCCCTGTCGACCGGTCACACCCGCCGTGTGCTCCTTGTCATTATCAGGAAATAACGGAAAAAATCCGTCGTCAGTTCAGTGTATAAATAATGGACTAACAATTCGTATGAAAAACGTCAGTCAGCATTTGACTCAATGATAAATTGTATTTGCTGACAAGGTCATTGTATTGACCATAGAACTTACGAAATGACTTAAACGAGACTGCTGATATTCTTGTTTCATCAACTTGCTTGTCAATAATTTACCTCGTTTCAGAAATCGTTCATGCGTACAGCATGCTCTTGCATATCGAATCAACTGAGATATATATACTCCGTGTGCAGGTGATGAAGGTACATTGCTGCATAAGTAAGGGAAGTTGACGATAGAAAAGTTAAAGTCATCACATATATTATCATATAGTTATGTTGTTAGATTATCATTAGCGTCTTTTTCAAGTAAAATATCCAAGTATGAAACAGAAGTGTCACACTCTGTGTATCTTTTATCTCAAGCTCATCAGGACATATCTTATCGACGTAGGAATGGAAATTACTATTGTTAATTGACAATAAGCCGTCGATATATCTAAATGTCGAGTTGAAGGCCACATCAAGTGTTATCTTCTTTTCACGCCAAAGATTTTGCATAAATTCTGCTTCATATGAATATAAAAATAAGTCTGCTAATAATGGAGCGCAATTTGCATCCATGGGAATTCCAGTAGATTGTTGGAATACCTGGTCTCCAAAAACCACATAGATATTGTCAATCAGAAACTCAAGGATCTTCTTGATGTCAACTTCAGAGTACTTATGTGTGCAATCAGAATCTTTTTAACAAAATAATTTTGCAAATGACCAATGACGAGGTAAGTAAATTTACGAGTTCCATTTTTATTGAAGAAGCAGCTGTCAATGATATAAAAAAGCCTGGATTTTAATTTGTCGTGGGGAATTTTTGTGTATAAAGTTGAAAAGTGTTTAAGCTGTTGATTTTTGTAAAGTCTTGTGATTTCAAATTGTCCAAGAGTTCTTTAGAATATTTTAGTATCCACATGTGATTCACACCACTTCTTGAATATATACAATGTAGTTGCACAGTAATCTTGAAGTTTTTCCTTCACTATTGTCAATATCTTAGTGAGGAGTAACGAAAGAGGCTTGGTTGAACATTTACTGGAACCAGCAATGTATCTTTGTTTGTAAGAATTTTTATGAAGTTTCGGAATCCAATATATATAAGGTAGTTCAAATTCATTTTGACTCTGTGGAATATTAAAAGTATTCAAACCTGACACGTGATTTTGAAGAATTTCTTCTTTAGAAAGGGAAGTATGAGTATAAGTAGGATTTCCATTTGTAGATTTAAAACCAAGCTCTTCCAGAATGCAATTTATATAATGAACCTTACAAACGAAAACAAAGTTGTTACCTGCTTTGTCGGCAGGAATCAGTTCGTACTGATCATGTAATCTATCTAATACAACCGTTTCTCACGATAAAATTAGCTTCTAAAAACATTCTTATTGTACTCATAAGGATTTCATTATTTTCACATTTAACCGTCTACGGATTTTTCTGATCATGACAAGACCAATGACCGGTCGACAAATTAAAGATACCTAATCTTCCATGTCATTTAACACTCATTTTAAAAATTCAAATGCGTTTTTGTTTTATAAGATGTGCATTCAAAGTGTACCATACTAATAAAAAAATGAAAGTGATAATATCGAAAAAATACATAGATTTTGTGTCTCATTCATTTTTTGTATTGAAGATGTCTTAAAGACTTTCCAATATAAAATGAAGAACGCAAAATTTTCACGCTTTTGGGATTTTTCTGTGCCCTTCTGTTGAAAAAATCCATTTTCGTTCCTGCAGCTGACAACAGTATCAGTCAAATTTAGGAAGTAGTACTTTTTATGATGCAACAATTCTAAAAGTGAATACAGCTAGACACCAAAGAGTAATAATCATATTTCCTTGTTACATCGGAAGTTCGTAATGCGGAAGTATAGAATTGTTTTTAATATTTTATATTAAAAAATAAATACATATATTTTCATAAATTATAAAGTAGTTCTTATTAATAATGAGTCGAAGCTATCGAGATGAAGCTTACTGGCAAGAAAGAATAAGAAGTGAAACAATAGAACGTAAGTATATAATGTGTTTGTACACCATTTTTCCAAAATTGATCATTTTTAGAAATAAACATGAATAATTCACAATTCACATATCCATCTAAATGCAAATTTAAATATATTTCAGGAATAACCCTAATACATATGTTTCAGAAACTTTGCGAATTATATTACAATTCATTGCTTGTAAAACTTTTAGTTCGCAAAACACAACATATGCAGGGCAGTGGAGTATCTATTGTATTTGTTTTGGATACATGAAGGGTTTTGGGAGATGACGCGTTTGTATCGATCATTGAAGGCATGTTACAATGTGATATTGATAAATATAAGTAAATCATATATTTCATTTTGTTTCAAACAGAAATGTTACTAATAGCTTAAGAAATAGTTTTATATTTTCTACTTTTTATTAAGTTTTAAAAAATTATTATATAATAATTACAACAAATTGTGGTAACTTTTGTTTTAGACTTTTACCATCATCCTGAATTTGATCATAATGTCGCTGTCATTCAGTTTGGAAGGGACGTCAAATACCTACGTTATTTCTCTAACGACTACTTGTCTTTAAAGCACGTTTTAGGTTTGTTGACGTTCTGTTTTATCTGTTTGATACAAATGAAGTAATTTTTTTCTAAAGTATAAAGATAAAATACTCTCTTCAAGGGAATCTTATTTACATAAGATCATTACATTGATATTGATTTTGTTTCAAGTATTCTGCTTTTGAATGAAAAAATATTGAAGCTTCATTACATCCATACAAAGTATAATTTGATTTGTTACGAAACATTACAACACTGGTCACCCATTGCTGTAGGAATAATGTTCTAAGAAATATACATATACCGTCTATAACAAACTGTTCGGATCGCTTTCTATCTCTTGAGGAGAACTGCAGTAGAATTAAATATATGTAGATAACGAACAGTATTCAATTTCAAAAGTTCATTAAACAATACAAAATAGGAGCAGAGCAAACAAAACATCAAAGGTGGAATTAGGTGCCATGGAGAATTGAGCATCCCCTGCCGACCGGTCAAACCCGCTTTGTGATCCTTGTCATGATAGTGAAATAACGTAATAATCAGTCGAAAATTCATTGAGTAAATAATGACCTAACAATTATAAACTTTTGACTATTTTCTCCATATGCTAGAAAAATTGTTTTATATAATTCTTGTTGACTGATAGTATATCTCAAGAATATAACTTCTGAAATAATTTTTCTAGAAGTTGTTAGTTGTGAAGGACCATCAACAATTATGGAGGGATTAACCTTGTCAATTTCTGCCCTGGATGATGGAAGTAGGTTCAGTTGTAACAATTTTATTTTAGTTACATGTAATATAAAGCTTTAACTGACATAGATTATATTCATTTATAAAGGTTCATTAGTAAAGTGTAAACATAGACATTTTTTACATAAAAAGTAACTACTACGAGGGTTGATCCAAAAGTAATGTCACAACTTTGATAAAATTGCTATAAATCGACGTAAAGCAACAAAATTATTCGTGATGAAAATTTTATTTATTTCATATCAGACCTGAAAAATTCATAGGAATATGATCTATACTTTCCAAAATATCGGATTTTAAACGATGTGCTTTTATGGTATTCGTCGCACCTAAAAATAACGTCATATGACGGATACGCATTGTCATACTTTTAAGCGTTTCACCTTCGTTTCATTAAAAAAAAAATGCTTGTGATTCGCAAACACTCTCACCAATTCCAGTTTCTTTAAGAATTCTTGGTACCATTATACACTCACTCTTTTCATAATTAAGTAGCATAAGACAAACTTAAAAAATTACATGTCACTCTATACGTCTGTTTTTTTTAACGACGTAAGACAACATTGAAAGTTTGCGTCCGATCTCCTATCATCCGGTCTTCTTTTCCTCTTCTGATCATTCAGTGACCATACACCCGCCCAAAATTGCTGAAACAATCAATTAAGATGTATCTTATTTACATTCTTTTTCTGTAAGTCTGATTAATTAACGTAACTGTCGCTTGTGATGAATCGCATATTTTGAAGCAAAAATGCATTACAACTCGTCTAGCCGTTTTTTATATCTTGACAATCTCTTTGTTCAATTCAACAGAGTAAAACAACACTGTTTGTGATCACAAATAACAATG
>NW_026937149.1:0-7599 GCF_032062105.1 Saccostrea cuccullata
TACAGACCCTAAACCGTGCTACTACACCACTGGAACGGTACGGTTCGGTACGCTTTGTGCACGGAACGGTACGCTTTGTGAACGGAACGGTTCGTTTTGTGAACGGTACGGTACGCTTTGTGCACGGAACGGTTCGCTTTGTGCACGGAACGGTTCGCTTTGTGCACGGAACGGTACGCTTTGTGCACGGAACGGTTCGCTTTGTACACGGAACGGTACGCTTTGTGGACGGTACGTTTCGTTTCTTGCACGGAACGGTTCGTTTTATGAACGGTACGCTTTGGGAAACGGTATGCAAATGAAGTGGGCGGAGCCTTATGACTTTAATTCTTGATTGGCTGCTAAAAATCTATTCATTTTAAATGACTTCTGAAGTACTTAATGCACGTATATAATTACATTTCCGCTATTAACAAATTAATTTCTCGGTTTTAATTTCAACATAAATTTACACTACAGCGGTGATGGAGGAAAAATGAAAAAAAAAAAAGGAAAGGAAGAAAAAACATCATCCCACCGATGTCTTTGGCATTATGTATAGATATAGAACTCGTAAATATTTCCGTGCTTATTTTTTTATGTATGCTGAACCTTCATTTTAAAAAGAAAAAAAAATAAATGAAATATTTTTTTTTCACTTTAAAATAAACTTGTAACATAATTAAAAGGAATTAGTATATACCGGGTATATACTTGTTCTATACATATAACGCTACGCACATATATAAATTATTTTTAATTGATTGATCTATAGAAATAAATATGACTATTCCTGCTTCATTTTTATTCCTAGAAATTAGATGTGTACATTGTTTTTTTATTTTTAAAATTGTAGATCTATCGTTTAAACGTTTGCTTCAGAAGAGAAATATCAGTAAACAAAATAAATACGGAATCAGCAGGAGAAACACGAAATCAATACAATAACTTCCTAGCGCTTTCTCGCGAGAAAACATTCTTTGTACAGACAAGTATTTATGTTTTAAATAATCCTGTCAGTGTATTAAGTAATTATTTTAATAAGTTTTTTCTTTATTTTATTAAGTCTGTCAAAGCGATATCGTGAATGAGAGAGAGAGAGGGGGGAGAGAGAGAGATGCAACCCCTTAATATATTATCTATAAAAAAAAACAAACTTGTATTTATTTTCAATCTTCGTTTATTTACATCGCCAAAGTCACAATTAATCAGTCTATGATTCTATTTAATCAACCTATTTACAACTATTGTGCATTGAATAATCCGTTTTCTGTACATAAATGCTGCAGGCATGAAATCCTCGGGGATCACCTGTCAATCAAAATGGCATGACGCTAGGAGTGTATTCGATTAAGACAACCCGTGTCGCACTAGTGTTAGATATGCGCATGCTCACTGATTGAACTCTAGTGATCTAAATAAAACATCTCGTGTTGTTTCGTGTTTGTATAAATATGGCTGGGATAACAGTATATTCCCTGTATATCTGGTTTGAATAAGACAAACAATTGATTAACAAACAATATCCAATCATCAAATAAAGAATAGCAGATAATTAAATACAAGACCTCAAAGGAAATTAATTGTTCAGCAAAATGTATTTTTTTACAGATACAACATGTATTTTATGGAGTATTTATCCTTGCAATATTTTTTAACAAGTCAATACCTCCTCTTTATTAGGGTGTTGCTAAAACGCTGAACGGAAAACGGAACGGAAAATTAATGGAAAGCAAATAACCTAGATTTGATATAAATCACACATAAAAAGCAATATTCATGATATAAAAGGCACCTCTAATTAAAAATTATCGTAAAATACGATGTATTCATGAATCTGATGCACCCCTCAGAACTGGCACATGTACATGCGATGGTCAAAAAATATAGTCTGTGAGATATGTACTAATTAGACTCAAATCCAGAGTATCCCTGAAGGTTTCGTTCAAATTAATTTTTTTTAAGAAAGCTCATTCATATTCAAAAAAAAAAATGAAGTAGGCGGAAGGAAAAAAAATACTAGGATATACATACATGTATCTGTAAAGACAAAAAAGCATGCACCCGTTTTGACATTCAGATTATGCATGCAGTGGCGTATCCAGGAATCTTGAAGGGGGGGGGGGGGGGGGGCAGTTTGGGGTCGGAATAGGTGCCATCAGCCATTATAAATATGAACATAAGAAAAAAAGTTCTTGCAAAGGAATTTAACAGCGTGTTCAACTGTTTTCTTTAGTTGCAATTTTTCAGATATGAGAGGAAAAACAGGGAAACTCAAAATGTTTACGGGGTCATTCATACGCATCCACCACCTCCAAACACACTTTAACTTTATTGACTGTACAGATGATACATAAATTTTGCCACAGTTAAGATTTATGACTCTATCTATATATCCAGGGTTTTAATAGATAGAAAGTAGCTCTATTTTGTATAAAATTTCAACAGTTTTACACTCTAGGTGTTTATCCGAGCTTGCCGGAGAGGGGTACTCTAGCAGTAATCTTAAGATATTTTTTTTTTTAGATTTTATTTCTCTCACCAATTAACATGATTCATTTAGCAGATTCGTAGTCACAAACTTAAAAGTGGGGGGCTCAACTCTTTGACAAGCAAAAAAAAAAAAAAAAAAAAAAAAAAAAAAAGGTCATCAGACGGCTTTAATGAGGGGGCACCAGCATACAGTACCTAAGTTTTCTGTAGTATTCTATATATTGCCAACCCTCCAACCCCCAATTCCAAAGACTTAAGGCCATGTGTGTTAAATAAAGAAGTATTAAGATGTACAACATGCATGTAATATCCATGGGAATATAGGATATGTAATACGGGGGTATGGCATGAAATAATATCAGTCATATCACACTTTGAATGGTGGGGCCTAGGGGACGAAGCCCCTGGAAGCTCCTGAGTTATTGTGTAATTTAATAGTAAAACCAGAAACAAAAATAGTGTCATTGGTTAAATATGTATCAAAGTATGGCATTAATAATATTAATCATATCATACTTTAGAAATTTTAAGGGTCCCTCACGCCCCCTTAAAAATCAGCTAGCCAAAGTGATATCAAACCCCTGTCTAAGCTGAATGAGAGGATTTCAAATAGTGTTTTTTAAAGTTGATTGACATTCATCACAGGTATACCGAAATCAGAATCTCCAATACTACAGCTATCTTGTAGAAATTACTTATTTTGATGAGATTTGGATTGACTAGAATTTTCTTGTACATATATGTAAAAATAAAAGAGTGCTAATGAATCAGATCAGCAAAATTAAATAATTAAAAATCCGGAGGTTTGACAAAACTTACTTTGTGACTATGTGTTATACAAGAAATGGGATACAGCAAATAAATAATGACTTTCAGATGTCAACATAAGGGGTAGCTTGTGATTCTCATTTAATTTTGTTAGATAACAGATGCTGAGTGAAACAGAAACGTCTAAACTTAAATTCATGACCTGCACTCCCTATCTCAAACTTGCGAACACAAGAGGTCTTGACAGATTTAATTACTATATTACATTTCTATATTATACAACTATTACTTCAAGAGAAATGCTTACTCAGTTGTTGTTGAAAATAAAAAAAATTGCCATAAAATGAGGTTTAATATTATTTCAACATAGCTGTGATTTTCTTCTTCATTGAAAATTGTATGTCTGTGCCCCCCCCCCCCCCCCCCGATCTGAAAGTGGGGGGGCTAGTGCCCCCGCTGCCCCCCCCCCCCCCCGTGACTACGCCTATGTTTAGATATCAAATGTTAGCCTCCCTTTTTCCAGACATAAGGTTTTCACTATAGAAATGTTCATTGAAACCCCCAACACTTTCTGTTAAATTGATATAGTAAGTTAGTGTATAAATAAATACTGAAAGAAGTTTGAGTTGGAATTTACCCCCCTCCCCCCCTTCCGAATAGAACAATTGTTTTCTTTTTTTTCGCTTGTCCAGTTCTTTTCAGGTACTAGTAGATTGATTGTTTCTTCACCGACGACCCCCCCCCCTTTCGAAAGCGTTGCTACGTCACTGCTATGTCAGTGGTTTTCGTAAATAAGAGACTTAACATGGCTATAATCAACTTACACTTATTAATGAGGGATTAAATATGCATAAGTTTACCTATTCTGATAAAATTTGTGTATTTTAAATGATTTGTTTTCCGTTTTCCGTTCCGTTTTCCGTTACGCGTTTTAGAAACATCCCTCTTATTAAGATAAAAAAAAGTAGAATGAGAATGTCTTCACATTCATACATGTCAATAGTATTAAATATTATTGTGACATACCATCGTTTCTGAAGGGGGGGGGGGGCAGGCCAGAGAAAAAAATAACGAAATTCCTATTTAGTTAGAGGAGGGGGATGTAGGTCCCACTTCCTTCAGCACCAAATATTATTCATACAAGACGACTTCACCCTTGCTTGGCTTTACTGTAACAAAAAGGGGGAGGAAGCTATCGGTGGTCTTTCAATGAAGATTTTTTAAAAGTAAAGAGATGTTTGGGAAAAAAAGTGTGGGGAGCGCTTCCGCCAGCTGCTACTTGCCTGTATTCTCTCCCACGTAACATTTTGCACGGGTTATAATAATTGGTCAGAAAAGTACCATAGCTGACATTTTTCATTAATATATTATTAGTCATAGGATGTGAGAGACATATACTTTTACCAAAAAATGTGACGCCGGTTGGAAAGAAAACTTGAGCTAATGTGTTTATTTCATGGTATTACATTTAATTTTGAGTCTTTAAAAATAATGTTCAATATTTAAACAAAAAAAAAAAAAAAAAAAAATACGCATGAAATTGTTCAAATTGTTCAATAATTATTACGATTGTAATTAAAGGCTGAAAAGGTAATTTCTATATACTTATAACATTTATTGTAAACAAATAATCGGTTGGTTCTGGGGACCCGACCTCCATATTTATAAGATTACATTGTAATATATGCATGTAACTGTAATTGCTCTCACATTCGATCCTGTAATTATCTCAAAACTGAATTATTAATAATAATAATTTAACTTCATATAAGGTAATTAACACGACATATCTATGCTGCGATTGTTAAACCTATAAAAATAATTTCTATTAGTAAATCATTATGTATCTATTAGACATTTTTGTAATCAAGGGGCCATTTTTACAAAAGAACTTACACCTAAGACCAAAATTTAATCCTGCGATTTTATTCTTCTTGAAAAGAATTTAGAATAAAACAGTCCCAGGGGTTTGGGCAACAATTAAAGGCAGATTTTTTTTTTTTTTTAAAAAAAGCTAGATAAACTTCTTTATTTTTTAAAAAAAAATTAAAAACTGTCAATGATAACACAACAGTATATTTTAAGGTTGACCTAAAAACTAAAAAAAAAAAAAAAAAAAAAGAAAGAAAAGGAGGGATGTCAAAATTATAATGCAGGCCTTTTTTCATTGACGTTGTAAATTTCTAATACAAACACTGAAAAATTTATGCAGAAACAGTTTTCGCATTAATAATGCGACTTCACTTCCCGCCATTTCTTTTACCTGTTACTCCAGGTAAACTGAGGAGTATACTCGCGTAACACGGGTTGATCACCCGTGTCGAAGATAGGTTGTTTTATTTACAACTCTAGTGACTCGTGTAACCCGTGTCGCTTAATCGAATATACCCTAGGTGACCCTGAAAGTCTGTTTACGCAGGAAGAATTTCTCCTGTAATTTGAAACATTCTTATGGTCAGTTCATAGTTCACACCTGTTTAAAAAAATATTTGGTCACAGTCGGAGGGGCTGGGGCGCCGTGTGTTTAACATACCTTTAAAATTATTTAGTTCTGACCACATCAATTGTATTTAATCACTCAACTGACATCCAGCTAAACTCATCTTCCAGGTTTCACCACAACACTGATTACAAATTTACTTCCTAAATTATTCTTTTCAGACAAAAATAAATAAGCATGTATCCCTATTAATTTCTTTTCTTTTTTATATTTAACAAAAGCACAATTTAAAGTCACATGAAGTTGCATAAGTATCGCCTCTAGAGGGGGGTGGGTTAACAAACATAACTCGTATGGCTTGAAAGAGGATCGATATTTTTTTTAAATTTCATTTTATTTAGTAAATTATTTTTTTATATACACTAATAAGGATGTTTCCTGTAGATTATGATTTTTTTTATTTACACCAACGTACCATTTTGCAGACTTCTAAAGAACTTTTAACCAGCTAATTCGTATTGCTTTCTAGAAAGGGAATGGGGGAACAGTGTAACAAACCTCATTATATCTTTATTTTTTCGCAAACTGTTTTTCTTTTCTCATTTTTCATGAGATGCATTTCAGAATGAAGTAATATTTATACTGCAGTTTGCATATTTTATTTGCAAGAAATTCGGCTGGCAATTTTTGTATGCAGCGTGAAAGTTGATCACAGTTTTATTAGTAAGATTATCATCTCTGTCAGTTCAGTAGAAACCTTCACATTTACCGCATGTAATATTTTAATCCATATTTTACGTGATTACAGATTTTCAGTGTAAGTATAATTGCACCAATGATTCGCCTAGAGTAAAAGTCTTAACAGAATTAATGTGAGAGTCTAAAACAGTTCTTTTTTCAAATTTTACTCTAGACAGTTTATATATGTTTTAAAATTCTTACAAAATAATGCATTAGTAATATCACGCATCTGATATATTGTACTACATATGAATTCATACTTGCGACAAAAACGATCTTGTATCCGATAAGATTTAATAATTTAAATGAACAAAATGAAAATCAAAAGTAGAGAAAACCAGGGAATTAATTCATGAAAGCGTGTTCTATCTTAGTTAGTGGCACATGTATTATAGTCTATTGAACCTATTTTTATGTCAAAAATAATTATAGGATTATGAAACATGAATGTACATGTACACATTAACTGTATAGTTAACTTACGAATATTTAAATACAACTAATATTTCAAAAGGAAATTGATTTAATTTGCTAATATAAAGAAAATTAAAGACTTCAAAGACGCCGACATTATTCGACGTCCACTGTGCCCCGTACGTGTTTTGCGGGAAAAACTCGTGGCCTGTACTGTACCTTTGACCACAAACAAAACCGGTTGATCTAATTTATAGCAAATAAGAATCGTCTCACACTCTGTCTAGTTGTTTTAAAGTTGTAGTTTGATTCGAGTAGTTTCCTTATTTTTACAGTTGAAGACCCAGACGCATGATACAAGATAATGGTGTTTCGAACAGGCAGACACAACCTCCGTCCTCCTTTCACAGGCGCCGTAGCGAGAAATAAACCAAAATGACTTATTTGGTCATTACCCGATTCAAAAATCATTGGGGGCGTGGTTTGCATAATTAACCAAAGAACGGTACGGTTCGTTTCTTGCACGGAACGGTACGCTTTGTGGACGGTACGGTACGCTTTGTGAACGGAACGGTTCGCTTTGAGAACGGTACGGTACGCTTTGTGCACGGAACGGTTCGCTTTGTGCACGGAACGGTACGCTTTGTGAACGGAACGGTTCGCTTTGTGCACGGAACGGTACGCTTTGTTCACGGTACGGTACGCTTTCTGCACGGAACGGTACGGTTCGTTTCTGAGGTGTAGTAGCACGTTTTAGGGTCTGT
>NW_026937150.1:0-7756 GCF_032062105.1 Saccostrea cuccullata
AATATATTTTTCATATTTATATGCAATCACTAGCTGTAAATTACATGAGAAATAATGCTATTTTTGATATCTAACAAAAAAGCCAAATATATGCCTTTTTCTTTATGTTTTTTTCTTATGGGAAAAATAGAGCGCAGTGTAGAACATGCATAATTTTTATGTCACTAATAAGTATTGCATAGATACATTTTTGGTAAAAATATAAATCTTGTTCTATGCTGCGCTCTACATTTTCTGAAAGAAAAACTGCTTGAAAATAAGCAGTTTTATACAAAATATGCTAAAATGGCTTGAAAACGTGATTTTTATGATGTCATATTTCTAAAATAACGGCATTTCGATCAAAATGAAAATTACCAATAAAGGTCGCACATATAGCTGTACAAATTAATGCTATTTATAAATTGAAATTAAGATATCCATTTTAAGGGGCCAATTGAGACACTTACCATATATCGCTCTTTATTTACAAGTTATTTAACTTCAATTTAACTTAAATTCAGGCAAAAAAATTAAATATTTGTATTTAATGTCTAAAGCTTACAATCTGTGGTGTATCCAAAAATCGCAATTAAATAATATAATCTTAGGGGGGAAATGCATGTAGAAGACCAGGCGGAAGAAAGGGACAAAGAAATCGGCTATAACAAATTTCAAAAGTTTAACATGATAGAATAATCATGAATATATAGTTCAGGTAAAATAAATTTCCTGGAAAGAAACCTAAATGATTTTTAATGTAATAGCACTCTGCATTGTAATTCGTGTAAACCATGTCAACAGAAGATGAATCTACTACAACTGCACATGTTTTTGTACGTTTACGCCGCATAAGCTCTTACTAATATGTACATGTTAAAATTTATGTATCAGATACTTAAAACATCGTATTAATTAACGAACATTGAATGAATAAATTCTTTTTTCTTTACAATCATACAAAACATAAAAAAATAATAAACAAATATTAAAATAGTGAAATGCGACTTTCTCGACAAAATAATTATGAATCATTGCTATAAGACTTTGTGTGTACTGTTTCTAACAATAATTTAAAATAGGTTTAAGTCGGCAAATGAATTAATAAACCCTGAAAATAATTATAGACTTAGTCTCCTCCTCATAATAGGCATATTTGAAGGGCGGAATGTTGAAAGTCCGTAACAAATTTATTTAATTATTAGATAAATAATTAGATAAATTAAATGGTAGTTTTATGTGCCAAAAATGTGAAGAACGGGCTATAAGCTTAAATTAACTTTGTTGAAATGTAGGATGGCCCAGAGAATCTACAGATGTCAGATTTGTCCACAGACATCCATTACGTTAATTCACTTGATATCACATATGAATAGTCATGTGTCTAGCACAGAAAAAATCTGCATTATCTGCAGGAAGACATTTAGTCAAAACCAAAATCTTAGGCTCCACATGAAGGATCATGCAGACAAGAAAGGCTTCTCTTGTAAGTTTTGTATTAAAAAGTTCACTTGTTGTCATCAGCTTGATATTTAATCAGTTACATTACAACCAAGAACTTCATTGATGCATGTCACATGGACTTTGATAAATATCACCGATTTGTTCTTCACAAGGAAAAAGATCTCAAAATGCAGAAAAGGAAATCCTGTTCAAAGAAAAAACTCAGCACGCTATGAATCCTGGGAGTCAATCAGAATCATTTACGTGTGCCGTCTGCAGGAAGAAATTTAGGTACAAAAAATGGTTGGACCATCATCAAACAACATTTCAGGACTTGAAGCACAAGAGATTTTGCATTGTGTGTGGAATAATGTTCAAACTACCAACAACGTTGAGAAAGCACATGAAAACTCACACAAAGGCACCGAAAAAATCGAGAAGGTCTTTCCTTTGTCAAATCTGTGGTAAGCTTTTCAAACAAAGTTTAGTTATGTGGGGCCATATAAGAGTCCACACTGTGAAAGAAATTGTAAACCCTGGGACACTAACGCGCCCCCCTGACAGGAGTTCTGTGCACGAGTGTGGTCTGTGTGTCAGGGTGTTCTCTAAGAAAAGTTACTTGCTGATACACAGGAAGGTACACGAAAGGCCCGACACTCAAAAATGTCAAGTCTGCAACGCAGTGTTTGGTAGTCTGGGTGCCCTGAACCGCCACAAGCGTAATGCACATGTACATCAACATATAAGCAGATGGAATTGAAGTGATTGAAGTCTTGCAAAGGTGTAAAAATCAGATATGTGCATACCATTATGTGAAAAAACGATTCTCAAAGGAAAATAAAATGTATATGAAAAGTAATTTTATTTGTAGGTGTACAAAAACTTGTTCTGTGTCTTAAAGTAATACAATTTTTTAAACTTGATTTTTTTTTATTTTCAACTTTGCTTTTCTTAAATCAATTTTACAATCTTGCAGATTTCTGTAGATGCTAAATGAGTACAAACACTATATATTATTTAACTAGGTTACACAAATGTTAACATATCGTTCACTGTTCTAATGTTAAAGAGTTAGAGCCACTTTGGGCATTATTTGACCCTGAGAATTTCTGAAAATTCAAAACCGCTCAGTTTAGGTTGCAAATGCAGTATTTATCACTTGGACTGTTGGTGACCACGTATCTATTAATTGTGACGTAATTTCACATTTAGTCAATGCATTATGACGTCATAAAATGCGTCATTTTCCTCATATCCCGTAAATTCCTTTGAAAATGACCTACATTTGAAGCGTTTATTCAATATTTCATATAGAGCACAACCTCTGATCAAAAATATGCCAATACATAATGAAAGGCCTATATCTGAAGATCAAAAAACATGTTTTATTTTTTGAATCGTGGGCTGTGCTCATATTTTAATTGTTTGCTGAAGGTAGTCAAATACGCATATTTTTTGCAAATTTGAAGAACATTGCAATTTCTCAAAGCCTGTTTTCAAATATTTGGATTCTCAAAACGAAATTTCATTATAGAACATGAAAGCACCAAGTGTCTACTTTATTTTGATATATGAAAATGGAAAGAGGGTGATAGTTAATTAATTGATATAAGTACAGGGCCATTTTATGCATAAGATGGCTCTTCCTCTTATCTCAGGTGTAACTTGTTTTGTTGGAGGTATATGCTTGTATCTTTATAATACAATGTACATGATTGGGACCTTTGAAAGCTTTTGCTAGAAGTCATAAAGTTTATTGAAAGGTCAAGATAGTTAGAGAAAATTTCAGTACACATTTTCAAAATTTATTTTAATGAAATTTGAGGTTAATATTTGAAGTTGTTGTCCTCCATTTTCACTGAAAGTGGGGAAATCTTAATCAGGGTCTGTCTGTATTTC
The DNA here is from genome assembly GCF_032062105.1 of Saccostrea cuccullata. Classification (NCBI taxonomy): domain Eukaryota; kingdom Metazoa; phylum Mollusca; class Bivalvia; order Ostreida; family Ostreidae; genus Saccostrea; species Saccostrea cuccullata. The sequence continues at coordinate 3,322 of NW_026937150.1, forward strand.
TGTCTGTACTCTCTAATACTTTCCAAGAGGCTTTTGAGCTTTTAAAATAGAATGCTCTTTGCTGAAGGAAGTCCCCTATTTATTTTGAGGTACAGAGGTCAAGGTCATTAGAACAATTCCCAGATAAGCTTGGAGTTTTAGAAAGGCATGGCCTTTTGATGCTACATAATTAGCCTCTGAGATTTACACAGTTTTCCCTCACTGTTGAAATATACGTAGGATAAAAATTCAGGTGAATGTCAACTGGTGTGTCAAATAGCCAATTACAAGTTCTCGCACGGCACAGAAGTGGGGCTTAAGTCGTCTCATCTTTGTCAACAACATTTTTAAGTTTCTGATGTGATTTATTTTTTGACCAATGAAAATCTGATCACTATTTGACAGACACTAATTTAACGGTTCGCCAAGAATGACTTTTTTTTCGACTTACTGAAAGTCCAAGCTTACCTGAGAATTGTACTAATTCATACATTCTGTGTGTATATGTGTAAAACTTTCATTTCTGGGTGATGCATGTATCTTAGGAAGCTTGTGAATTTTTGCAATTTTTAATTTTAAACATAACCCCCTATTGCCCTGCTTCTCCTCCTTAAAGTGTACACCTTCGAACCCCCCCTTTTTCAGCTCCTGACTTGTTCTTTTTTTCCTGAGGAGAGGGACACGGATTCTCTGATTAAGCTTGTTACTTCAATGTACATGTATAGCAAAGGAAAGTACAGGGCATCATGTTTATCATAGGTCATCGATTAATATTTTGACTTCAGCCAATTACTAGAACCAAGGATAAAGTATCATAGCTTTTACTCCTGGTTTCAGTTGATAGAAATGGATTGTTTTAAGTACAATATCTGAAATCACAGATTGATGTAAATTAAGAAAATAAATTAATCTAATTAAGAATTGTGTTTCTTACAATTTTACCAAATGTTGCTAGCTTAATGGTACTTGGACACAGATTTGAAGTTAATATTTTCTCATTTTTTCTAGCATTTTAATAGCATTTCACACAAAAATTAATTAAAAATCTTATTTCATTTAAAAGTTATTAAAACTTTAAGTTGTTTGGCGGGTTTGATTGACACATCCTTGCACTTTCACAAATTTTAACTTTATTCTTAATCCTTAGGAAAAGTGGCAATTTTGATGTGTTTAAACGAGAAATATTAAAACTTTTATCAAGAAAAATAATTTTATTCAGATTAGAAATGTTAGAAAGCAAAACACCTTTACAAGTATCGTCATTCCGAACTAAGAGATGCGTACAGAGTTTAGCAAATCGAGCACACTCGTGTTATGTACACAGTTTTTGTAAACAGCCCAAGTCAAAGTGGAAGGCAGTTCTTTAGCAGTTTTTTAACCTTAACAGTTTAGTGCTTTAGCAGTTCTTAGACAGTTTACTAGCCTTCTTCTCTCCTTAGGCAGTTTTCCTTAGCAGTCCACAGTTTAAGCAGTACTTAGCCAGTTCATTAGCAGTAACTTAGCAGTTGCTTAGCAGTTTCCTTTGCAGTATCTTAGCAGTCAATAGGAAGGTTAAGGAGAACTGCTTAAAAACTGCTTAATAACTGCTAAGGTGTTTCTTTTGTTTGCTCTACTTATATGGAAATGACTCTGAGTGACCTACATATAAATTTGAAAATTTATTAACTGCTTAAAAACTGGTAAAAAGAATGCTATAAGCACTATTCTTGTCTACTTATAAGAACATAACACCACCCATATACATGATATATGAATACAAAAATGCAAATAATTTTTGCTTCCAGGGTATTTTATTGAAAAAATGACATCACATATGGGAATTTGACTTATTAGTATTGAGATTTAGATCTAAGGTATGAATTGTAAATGAATCCTTTCATTAAGTCCATTTTCTTGCATAAACGTCAGTGGCATCTTTAGAGCTTGGTTAATTGATACGTATACAGACTTGACTAATCTACCGATCCCTCTATCAATAGCTGAATTATAAATTCATTTGCAAATATTTTAATTTATATTAAGTACTAATAATTGAAATATACAAACTAGATTATACGTTTTATAATTTAATAGTTATCCAAATGAGAAGAGGGTATGCCTTAATATTATATCACAAGCCCACACACTTACCATATTTTCTGAAGCATACTTTAATTACTGCCAACAAATCTTTTAACAATTTTCCAATATCACCAAATTCCATTGTTTGATCAGATTTTTATAATAATGATCTCCCATCTCATGGAAATTAATTCAGATACACTTGTCACTATATAAATATTAAGTTCACATCCAGTCCAATGTGGTGATCACAGATAATATATTGTATTTTCCAAAGCATATTTTACTTCTTCACTGTATGGGTATAAATATATATAATATCCCAGACCATCACAAACATCTTCACAATTTGTAATTTTGAACTGATGTGGAAAAGGCGCACAAATCTTGACTGGCTTTCCTCATTGGATACAACCCTACAGTTTCAAGCAACCAAGGGGGACACAGCAGGTTGTTAATGTAACTAGACGGCTGGATTTGCAAGTTGATGGGATAAAGAGTAGAAGCTCATATGCTCATGCTTTTTATAATATGAAGCCTCAATTTATTACAAACCATTGTATCATTTCTAGTTTGATTTTCAGTATATTTTTTTCTATTTAATTTTATTTTCTGTATAAGAACTCCTGTCTGGCCCCCAATTATTTGTGACGTTATCATCAGGAAGCATTAACAGTAACACATGGGCAGTAATGAAGACTAGTGAAAGTTAGGACCACCAAGAGTGAAAAAGTGTTGTATTACTTCTTATAAGAAATCGAAATGAATTAGTTGCACTTTTAGCAGTTTTGAGAAACTGCTTGTTTGACTGCTTAAGTTTCTTCAATACTGAACTGCTTACACAAATTCTTAGCAGTTTTTTAAGCAGTCTGTAAGCAGTTTTAAGGAATGCTAAGACTAAGACTGTTAAGAACTGCCTAAAAACTGCCTAAAAATTGCCAGACTGCCTAATAACTGTTTATAAACTGCTAAAATAAGCAGTTCATTTTGACTTGGGAGGGCTCGAGTTCTGTTACTGTTTATATTTAGAATTCACCGGGTGCGTTCAATCGTCACAGTCTGCTTACCACAACTGCACGGACTGACAATATATTGTGTGTTTGTTTTGCTTTCGAACGTGTCTACTCTGAATTTTCTGGATTATAGTATTAATATTTTTCATTTATACAAAACGAGATTGCCACTTTTTCTAAGGATTAAGAATAAAATTAAATTTGTGAGAGTGCAAGGATATGGCAATCAAACCCCCCGAAAAATTTGAAATTTCAATATCTTTTAAACGAAATAAGATTTTTAATTAATTTTTGTGTTAAATGCTATTAAAATATATGAGATCTAAGTACATATATATGAGTCGGTTGGTGTACGAGTTAGGTGTAGTCCGGCGTAATTCAATGAATATTCATGGGGCGAGAAATATTGATAACGGCAAATATCAGGAATTAAGTTTTGTCTCCGTCAACGAAATGTCTTTGAAAGAAATTGAAAGTATTTGTTAAGTATGCACATTTTATTTTCAAACATCGAAACAAGTCTACTTTCTTATTTTGACTGCAAAATCTCTGCTAATCTAGTTGTGCTGCTTTATACGCCATTGTCAAATGATGTATTATATCTGTCATCACTCTCTCGTCCGTTAATAAATCTGTGTCTGTATTCTAGAAGTAGATTTCAAAATGTCTTTAGATTGTCATAAATTTTCTGCAGAAATTTTCCCCATCATACTTAATATACATGTAAGACATATAGTTAGTGAGTTAAAGAGTAAAAACTAAAAAGAGATTCTGCAGGAAAAAAGTATACATGTATCTACCGTATATTCACAAGAGAAAAATAGTACAGAAAATTTTGTTGGTTTAAATTCTCAAAATTTATTTTTAGAAATACATGTATGTCAGAAAACACTTGACATAATAAATTTCCAAAACATTTTGTATAATCTGGTTTGGTATGGGGACACACCCCCTTGACAACCAGCTGAATCATCTGTATCCATGCTATCCCCTCGTTTCCAGTCCTTGGAATTCATGGAAAATTCCAGATTTAATAAATGTACCTTTAACTTTAAACAGTAGCTTGATTTTACTTCATGCAAACAAACATCATGGCTGCTAGATCTGCGTACCGGTATCAGTTATTACCTCCACTTGTTTCACATCACTTCCGATACTAGGGATGTATTAATGAGCAGCGAATTTGAACTCATAAAAAGCAGCACAATTTTACACCCCCAAATGTTTGATTATTTTAAAATTAAATTATAAGGAATGACTGTAATTCTTGGGCAAATTATTCGATTATAACCTGGTTCGCAGATTATAAAGCGTAAACTAACCCAAATCAGGTTATAATCGAATAATTTGCCCAAGAATTAGAGTCATTCCTTCAATAGCCA